>NC_091170.1:18852086-18907666 GCF_040958095.1 Procambarus clarkii
CCCTATTCTTGCAACTTTGGAGTTTTTGCAGCACAATGAGTACCCACAGAAATAATAGATGGAAAAGGTTCCAGAGCCTGGTTAAGATCTTTTCGTCATATATGCTTCGAGAAGATTTCGACAGCCTAGATAGGTATTTAGGTACCTATTTCTAGATAGGTAGTTTACTACCTCTCAATAGAGGACATTATAGGTAGAAGCAACGATTAGTTTACATTCCGTACTTACATGAAAAAGACATAAACTCATATATTCATTTTTCTCATTTCATTCTAATTCAGTTAAGCAAAGTGTACTCACCGGACTTTGTCTAAAAAATTTTAAGATTTCTGATCCGTCTTACCTAGAAGCCGAAATTAAATACTTATATAACCATTTTTTGGGTTTAGGTTATCCCTCGGGGTTCATTGAAAAAGCATACATCAAAGGTAAAGGCATCTTTACACTAAAACTGAAAGACGCCTTTGGAATCCTGATAAGAAAACGGTTTTGAAAGGGCCTTATAACCCATTTTTAAGTAAATTGACCCGTAACATAGCGGATACAAAACATAAAATAGTTTTCAATTACCCAAATACAATTAGGGAAATGATTAGTAACAATAGAATAGAAGAGGATAGTAATCCGGGAGGCATTTATATATTCCTTTGTAGAGATCGTAATGAAGTCTATGTGGGGAAACCAGGGCGTAAACCGGAGATCTGAATTGAAGACCATAAGAAAGTGTGTAAAATTATGACTGGTAACAGTGCTGTAGCAAACCATAGTTGTGAAAAAGATCGAAATATTGACTTTAAGATATGTGAAATAATCTATAAATGGAATAATATTAGAACTAGAAGAATAGTGGAAGGGGCTCTAATAAATACTCTGAATACTTTTGCTGGCAACAAAAGCTTTACTTCGGAGGATAGCTTTACTAGGAGGTTATTTTGAGGTTATCTTGAGATGATTTTGGGGCTTTTAGTGTCCCCACGGCTCGGTCCTCGACTAGGCCTCCACCCCCAGGAAGCAGCCTGTGACAGCTGACTAACACCCAGGTACCTATTTTACTGCTAGGTAACAGGGGCATAGGGTGAAAGAAACTCTGCCCATTGTTTCTCGCCAGCGCCCGGGATCGAACCCGGGACCACAGGATCACAAATCCAGCGTGCTGTCCGCTCGGCCGACCGGCTCCTCGGAAAATAATTCTTTTGAGTAAATTGAAACTAGATCTCAAAAATGGATGATTGAAAGCAGTCCCATTAGCCACGTTCCTTGTGGGTATGGAGAGTGTTATTAGGGATAGCATTCAGATGAACACCTTTATTAATAACAACTTCAGTTCCCAGAATAGCAGGATTACAGAAAGGTCACATGACCATACTTCTGTAGAAGGCATTACTGCAGGCACTAGTCCTACAGCCCAGGTGAATGGAAATGTTTATTTCTATGGAATTTTATTGTTGTTTTAGATTTATCTACTCAGAACGAAATGTCCATGTAGCATGGGTTATAGTGAGCCCGTAATTGAGCTCGGCTATTTATAATAACCTTGTTACTGTAATATTTGGGTCAAAGTTGTAAAAGGAGGTAGGGTTTCCTCCTTTTCTCCCGTTTCTTTTCCGTTTTTGAATTAAAACACTGCTTTAGTCTTGTTCTAATAACATTATCTTGGTGATGGATATAAATGCACAGTGTTCACTAGTGTGTCCCATTCTTCAACTGCTTTTCTTACCATTCTAGTCACTGTAGATTTTGCATCTAATGCAGCTGCCCATATTGGATGAATGTTGAGTTTGATGCGCAGGACTTCAGTTGCTTCACATTCCAGTAAGTAGTGCAATAGTGGCGCCTCTGCATCTGTTCCACAGATATGACACTCTTTAACTATTGGGTTTATTACCTCCCAGCAACACTTGTAACCAAGTCTGAGTCTGTGTATGGCTACTGCAATGTCTCTGGGTATCTTTTTGCCAGGCTTGAAAGAGTAGTACCCAGTGGCTTGTTCGCACCACGTCGCAGTGGATCTTCCTTCCGCTACTTTGGCTCGGTGGCAACTCTTGATAGTTGGGAGTATTTTCTTTTTGATTTCTTCTTTAATCTGTGAAAAACATGGAGGTATTTTAACCTGCACAAAAGATAGCGCAGTGGTATTTTTTGCTAGTGAGTCTGTCGTTTCATTACCATCTTTGCCAATGTGACTTGGTATCCAATTTAGGGTGATTGACAGCCCTAGATGCTGTGCTTCTTTTCCTATGTGTTGGACTTCTGTGATGAGTTGTATAATATCTAAGTGCTGGCTGGATAACAACGCCATGAGTGAAGATTTAGAGTAGGTATGAATGATGATATCTTTTAAATTATTCTCAGTTGTATTATTTATGGCCTCTTACAGGGCATATAATTCTGTTTTTAATGTTGAGCACCCACTGTTCATGCTCCAGTATGCTTCATGGTTGTTAGTGTTGTTAGTGTAACTGCTGCCCCAACAGAATCTCTTTCTTGATCAACTGATCCATCTGTGAAGACGGAAGTGATGTTGGTCTTGAGATGTTTTCCATTTGTTGTTCTATGATTACATGGCGCCTCTGCGAGTCACATGCTGATTTTCTGGCCGGTAATCTTTCAATGATTATCTTTAGACTCGATTCTTCCCATGGAGGAGGCTGCCGAAAGTGTTAATATGGGCTATCTTCTCATAGGTCCATGTCAAGTCCCTTTCTCTAGAATCTTCACTAGATTATCCGACCATGTACTTGTTCTATATTAAAAGTTTCTGTGGAGCGATTTATGTATGCTATTTTTGATTGACAGTCTAGTCATGGTTCCACCAATGTTTGCTGTTATGGTGGCTATTCTTTGTTTGATCCTGTTTTCTAAGGCTGGTAAGTTGGTTTCCATTCTTAGACTCTCTTGTTGCGTCCATATAGGTGCTCCCAACATTGTTCTAACGGCATCATTTTGAGACACTTCCAGTTTCTCCCATTGGGTTATCACTGAGGGATGAAGAGCAGGATCAGCAGGATGAGTGACCTAACTGCTTGAACGTAGTACTCTATTTAGTTCTGGAAGAGATGCACCAGTCTCTAAGACCTGTCAGGGAGTGCAAAGCTGAGTTTCTGGCTTTACAACAGTGATGAAGATCTTCTATTTCTTGAGTGAATTTCAACTGGCTGTCTATTATGACTCCAAGATATTGAAATGAGGTAACCCACTTAATTTTGTGTCCTTATATTGCGAGACTGATGTCTTGAGTTCTCATTTTAACAGCCAATGCTTTGGTTTTGTTGCTGTTTATTTTCACTGCTATGCCTTCTGCTTCCCTGCTGATGATGTCTAGTCATTTTTATGCATGGTTCCTGGCGCCTTTTCCATTGATGATGACCACAAAGTCATTTGCATAGTTAAACAGTTTGGCTTTTGGTAACTTGAGCTTCATAAATTGCTTCATAGCAGTTGAAGCGGAAGGGGCTTAGCTTCTTGGTTAAGCAGACAATCTTTGGCAAAGGCAAGAGCGTGTCCTTTGATTTCCTTAACTACCAGGCAGCACAGTGTAGCTGGAGCATTGGCTAGCTTGGAGGCTTTTTCTACGTCCAGAAAAATAAGGATTTCTGGTTTGCCATTGATTTCATCCGAGAGGGAGGTAAGACAGTCTGTGGTTCCAACACCTTTTCTGTAAGCAAACATATTTTGGTGCAGTAGTTTGGCTTTACATTAAATTCGATTAAGAGCCATTCATTCTGCAGTTTTGGCAGGACAACTTGTTAATGAGATGGGTCTTGGATTTCCTGGGTCTTTGGGTTTTGGAATGGGAACTATAATCGCACTGTTCCAAGAGAGTGGTCGAGTTCTTGTCACCCATACTCTGTTGATGAGATTCAAGAAGGCTTTTTCACCCGTTTCCCTGATCTAGCTTGGCACACCACTCGAGCCATTTTTCTTATTTTTCTTCTCTGATTATTGCTGTTTCTTCATGCAAATAATCTAGGACAGCTCTAAGAAGTTCCAGAATTGCTTGGGTTCTGTCTCTTTTGAAATTCTTTTCGTGCACAAAAGAATAGCCTATTATATAGTTCTTTGATCCTATGACAGTAATACCAATGGTCTTTATGTTGTTGGGTAATTGTTTTCTTCTTGAGGATGGAGTGATTTGCTGCTCTGTGTATTGCATTTACTAAATCTTTTTCCGTATCTTCAGTGTTGTCAAGAGGAGTGTATATAGTTTTGGTGCCAAAAATCAAGAGATTCCTGAAATATCATTCAATATGCTGTGATAAATTCCCATCCGGGCTCAGGAGCTTGTGTAAGAAGAAAATTGTGTAAGGAATCTTTCAGAACTTTATATACCACATATGTCAAACCAATCCTGGAGTATGCGGCTTCAGCATGGACTCTATATCTAGTCAAGCATAAGACTAAACTGGAAAAGATTCATAGGTTTGCCAGACCAGACTAGTACCCGAGCTGAGAGGTATGAGCTACGAGGAGAGACTACGGGAATTAAACCTCACTTCGTTAAAAAACAGAATAGTTAGGGGGGACATAATCACAACATTCAAGATTCTCAAGGGAATTGATAGGGTAGATAAAGACAAGCTATCTAACACAAGGGGCACACGCACTAGGGGACACAGGTTAAAACTGAGTGCCCAAATGGGCCACAGAGATATTAGAAGGAAGTATTTTAGTGTCAGAGTGGTTGACAAATGGAATGCATTAGGAAGTGATGTGGTGGAGGCTGACTCCATACACAGTTTGAAGTGTAGATATGATAGAGCCCAATAGGCTCAGGAACCTGTACACCTGTTGATTGACGGTTGAGAGGCGGGACCAAAGAGCCAGAGCTCAACCCCCGAAAGCACAATTAGGTGAGTACAATTAGGTGAGTACAATTAGGTGAGTTATGTATTGTATGTGACTTAATGTATTGAATTTTACGAGGTAGGAGTAGAGCTGTTTGTAAATATTTTTGATAATACTGTATAGGTAGACTAGATATTGGTCTGTAATTGTTTGTCTTCCGTATCGCGTACTTTATAAACTGGCGTTACTCGTGTTTTTGAGGATATTAGGAAAAGTATGACACTCTAGAAATTTGCCAAATAGCAGAGCTATGGATAGTGCAAGGGCATGAGAGAAAAGTGAAAGTAGTAGATACAATTGTTGGGCTAGTGGAAGGACTTACAACTAAAGAGAACTGTGCTAAATAGGATGGAAGAAGTACTAAGGAATTTTAGGAAATTACAAAGTGATGAGGAAGAGATATTATGGTTATCAAGATGAGATCTTTTAAAAGAAGACAGGAAGAAACTGGATATCGTAGAGGAAAAAGTCTAAATGAGAGCAGGAACGAAGAAGAAATCAATTTTTTCTAAACGGTGATAGAGGTAGGCAAGCATTAGGAGCTCGTATGAGCTATTTATATCCACCCAAACGTTTCTGCCCTTTCCATGAATAGTATATTTTCTTTATCGAGGGAATGAGTCTTGCATTACAGCGTTCATGATCCTTGTTCTTCCATTATTCCCGAGGACTCTTCTCTCCCTCCGTATTCCTAACATTCGGAACAATATGTGGTCCGGCCTGTCAAGAATCCTTCACAGAGATATATTAACATTTATTTCAGTTGTCTTTCTTCACTCTTTTTAATTTTGTTTGTTCAGTAGGGGACCACTAAAGTTTTGTTCAGTAGGGACCAATAAAGTTTTGTTCAGTAGGGGACCACTAAAGTTTTGTTCAGTAGGGGACCACTAAAGTTTTGTTCAGTAGGGGACCACTAAAGTTTTGTTCAGTAGGGGACCACTAAAGTTTTGTTCAGTAGGGGACCACTAAAGTTTTGTTCAGTAGGGGACCACTAAAGTTTTGTTCAGTAGGGGGACCACTAAAGTTTTGTTCAGTAGGGGACCACTAAAGTTTTGTTCAGTAGGGGACCACTAAAGTTTTGTTCAGTAGGGGACCACTAAAGTTTTGTTCAGTAGGGGACCACTAAAGTTTTGTTCAGTAGGGGACCACTAAAGTTTTGTTCAGTAGGGGACCACTAAAGTTTTGTTCAGTAGGGGACCACTAAAGTTTTGTTCAGTAGGGGACCACTAAAGTTTTGTTCAGTAGGGGACCACTAAAGTTTTCTTCAGTAGGGGACCACTAAAGTTTTGTTCAGTAGGGGACCACTAAAGTTTTGTTCAGTAGGGGACCACTAAAGTTTTGTTCAGTAGGGGACCACTAAAGTTTTGTTCAGTAGGGGACCACTAAAGTTTTGTTCAGTAGGGGACCACTAAAGTTTTGTTCAGTAGGGGACCACTAAAGTTTTGTTCAGTAGGGGACCACTAAAGTTTTGTTCAGTAGGGGACCACTAAAGTTTTGTTCAGTAGGGGACCACTAAAGTTTTGTTCAGTAGGGGACCAATAAAGTTTCATTTGTCCAAGGTTTGTGACATGTGTTGGCATTAAATAATAATAATGAAGTAAGATCATAAATTTTGTGAGGGTCTAACCTATTCCATAATTTATTATTTTCAAACCAGTTTGAAAGTTTAATTGGAATGATGTAATGTGTACATATTCAACAGGTATACGACGGCAGCAGAGCTGAACAGTTTACCAGTGTGGGGCAAGGTAAACTGGTATGGTGGCGGAGGCTACGTCATCCACCTGCGGGCCAGCACAGACGCCATCATGGCCAAGCTGAAGCAACTACACACTTACCAATGGATTGACCACAGGACACGCGCTCTTCTGATTGAGTTTTCTGTATATAACGCACAGGTTCGGGACCAATATTATCTCTTTTTGATGACCGTCTCATTAATTAATGGTGCATAACACCTGCACTTGACCTCATTCTCCGAATGTGTGGTTTTTCCAATTTTAATTGTTTTCAGTAATCAGTTAAGTTTTCCCTAGAATGAACGATTTTTGCCTGGATAATCTTTTTTACAGAAAAGGGCCGAAAAGTTCAAATCCCTATGTACCCTAACCTAATATTTGATCATCAAACAGAAGCTCAGTGCAAGCTTTAAAGCCCATTGTGAATGTACTAGGATGTTCCGCGGAAACGATAGGAAAGCAGCTCAGGAGATTACGGGGACAAGAACCATCAATGGATATACTGTATAACCCGCGAGGAGACTGTAAAGGTTTGGATAACAATGCCATGGGGTAGCCTTTGTCCTTTGACACATGAATTAGGTTACATAACGAATAATGACTATGAAATGAGTGGCATTATAAATAAGTACGTTGTCTCCATATTTATTAGAGAAGAACTTTACATTTTACCAACATCTGAGCAAATGTACATGAAGAAAGTGAAGAACAGGTAGAATAGTTTACATATTACCTGTGGCCTCCTTACCAAGAGGTTAGAAGTTAGTAAGGAGTTGCAGTAAGTTGGAGTTGGAGTAAGGAGTAAGGTAAGGAGTTGACCTCCTTAACAGGAGGTAAACCTGGGAGAAAGTTGCCAAACAGATAGAAGAGTTAACGCCAAACAACTGCCAGGAGCATAGTCTTTCCCAGGGTCCTAAACGAGTGTAAAGACAAGCTAAGCACGCTTTTGACTCATATATTTAATAAATCATTACAGTCGAACAAATTTCTGAAATTGAGAAGAGATACAAATGTTGTACCAATGTATAAGAACGGTAACAAGTCACGTGTCTCAAACTATCGGTCAGTTTGTTTAACATTTGAGCTTTGAGCTTTGATGTCCAAAGAGGTTGGAGAAGATGTGGGAGGAAGAAGGATGGCGCGGTGAAATTCTTGGAAGAAGATCTAGATGTGGAGAGAGGGAGCTTGAAAGTTTGGTGGCCTGTCCACCTTGGATTGGAGATGTTTTTTTCGGTCAAAGCCATCAGCTTGAGTTCTTCTTAAGCGGCGGGAGGCTAGTGGTGAGGCGGTGTGATGTCGTCCTGGTTCACTTGAGGTGTTCTGTCTGGCTTGGAGGAGGCGTCTTCCTTATTGAGGTGGTGAGAGGTAAGTTTACTGTTGCTGGAAGGTTGGTGGCACAGTCTGGAAGGTTGTGGGCACAGTCTAGAGGGTTGGTGGCATAGTCTGGAAGGTTGTGGGCACAGTCTAGAGGGTTGGTGGCACAGTCTGGAAGGTTGTGGGCACAGTCTAGAGGGTTGGTGGCACAGTCTGAAAGGTTGAGGGCACAGTCTGGAAGGAACCACAGCAGTGTGTGAAACATCTGTGGTTCCTTGTCTGTGCTGCCATCATGCAGACTCCAGCTCAACAGAGTTAATGGTGTCCTTGCTTGACTGCTAGGAATGTGTATGATCTCACAACTGTAATTATATGTTTTGTGTATAATATGTAATTATTATTATGTATGTCAAATAGTTGTGTATTTTTGAATTAGGAAATATAGTATATTGAATAAGGGGCAACTGAGGAAGGGTCAAGCAAACGAAATCTGTATATTACAATCTGGGATTTAGGCAGCTGTCTGTCTCGACATGCAGCTGTCTGTCTCGACATGCAGCTGTCTGTCTCGACATGCAGCTGTCTGTCTCGACATGCAGCTGTCTGTCTCGACATGCAGCTGTCTGTCTCGACATGCAGCTGTCTGTCTCGACATGCAGCTGTCTGTCTCGACATGCAGCTGTCTGTCTCGACATGCAGCTGTCTGTCTCGACATGCAGCTGTCTGTCTCGACATGCAGCTGTCTGTCTCGACATGCAGCTGTCTGTCTCGACATGCAGCTGTCTGTCTCGACATGCAGCTGTCTGTCTCGACATGCAGCTGTCTGTCTCGACATGCAGCTGTCTGTCTCGACATGCAGCTGTCTGTCTCGACATGCAGCTGTCTGTCTCGACATGCAGCTGTCTGTCTCGACATGCAGCTGTCTGTCTCGACATGCAGCTGTCTGTCTCGACATGCAGCTGTCTGTCTCGACATGCAGCTGTCTGTCTCGACATGCAGCTGTCTGTCTCGACATGCAGCTGTCTGTCTCGACATGCAGCTGTCTGTCTCGACATGCAGCTGTCTGTCTCGACATGCAGCTGTCTGTCTCGACATGCAGCTGTCTGTCTCGACATGCAGCTGTCTGTCTCGACATGCAGCTGTCTGTCTCGACATGCAGCTGTCTGTCTCGACATGCCGCTGTCTGTCTCGACATGCAGCTGTCTGTCTCGACATGCAGCTGTCTGTCTCGACATGTTGCTGTCTGTCTCGACATGCCGCTATCTGTCTCGACATGCAGCTGTCTGTCTCGGCATGTTGCTGTCTGTCTCTACATGCCGCTGTCTGTCTCGACATGCAGCTGTCTGTCTCGGCATGTTGCTGTCTGTCTCTACATGCCGCTGTCTGTCTCGACATGCAGCTGTCTGTCTCGGCATGTTGCTGTCTGTCTCGACATGTTGCTGTCTGTCTCAGCATGCCGCTGTCTGTCTCGACATGTTGCTGTCTGTCTCGACATGTTGCTGTCTGTCTCAGCATGCCGCTGTCTGTCTCGACATGTTGCTGTCTGTCTCGACATGTTGCTGTCTGTCTCAGCATGCCGCTGTCTGTCTCGGCATGTTGCTGTCTGTCTCCACATGCAGCTGTCTGTCTCGGCATGTTGCTGTCTGTCTCGACATGCAGCTGTCTGTATCGACATGCAGCTGTCTGTCTCGACATGCAGCTGTCTGTCTCGACATGCAGCTGTCTGTCTCGACATGCAGCTGTCTGTCTCGACATGCAGCTGTCTGTCTCGACATGCAGCTGTCTGTCTCGACATGCAGCTGTCTGTCTCGACATGCAGCTGTCTGTATGTTATTTAAGTAATTTCTTTACATCACTTTTAATAGGATTTTTTATTAATTATCTACTAAATATTTGTTCCTCATGAACCCAGCTTTAAATGGAAATAATTAATGGCTGCTTTTGTGAATGATTTTTATACTGTACAATAATTACATCTTGTTTAGTTACTGAAGTCATACACTTTATTTAACCACTTACTGTAGTCATGTCCCTTGCTTAACCACTTACTGTAGTCATGTCCCTTGCTTAACCACTTACTGTAGTCATGCCCCTTGCTTAACCACTTACTGTAGTCATGCCCCTTGGTTAACCACTTACTGTAGTCATGCCCCTTGCTTAACCACTTACTGTAGTCATGCCCCTTGCTTAACCACTTACTGTAGTCATGCCCCTTGGTTAACCACTTACTGTAGTCATGCCCCTTGCTTAACCACTTACTGTAGTCATGCCCCTTGCTTAACCACTTACTGTAGTCATGCCCCTTGGTTAACCACTTACTGTAGTCATGCCCCTTGCTTAACCACTTACTGTAGTCATGCCCCTTGGTTAACCACTTACTGTAGTCATGCCCCTTGGTTAACCACTTACTGTAGTCATGCCCCTTGCTTAACCACTTACTGTAGTCATGCCCCTTGCTTAACCACTTACTGTAGTCATGCCCCTTGCTTAACCACTTACTGTAGTCATGCCCCTTGCTTAACCACTTACTGTAGTCATGCCCCTTGGTTAACCACTTACTGTAGTCATGCCCCTTGCTTAACCACTTACTGTAGTCATGTCCCTTGGTTAACCACTTACTGTAGTCATGCCCCTTGGTTAACCACTTACTGTAGTCATGTCCCTTGCTTTACCACTTACTGTAGTCATGCCCCTTGGTTAACCACTTACTGTAGTCATGCCCCTTGGTTAACCACTTACTGTAGTCATGCCCCTTGGTTAACCACTTACTGAAGTCATGTCCCTTGGTTAACCACTTACTGTAGTCATGCCCCTTGGTTAACCACTTACTGTAGTCATGCCCCTTGGTTAACCACTTACTGTAGTCATGTCCCTTGCTTTACCACTTACTGTAGTCATGCCCCTTGGTTAACCACTTACTGTAGTCATGTCCCTTGCTTAACCACTTACTGTAGTCATGCCCCTTTATTTAAACACTTAGTGAAGTCATACACTTTAGTTAACCACTTACATGCATGTCTTGCTCCTAAGTTAAACACTTCCTTTTGTCATACACTTTCAAGAGACATTTATAATTGCAAAATTTTCCCAAATTTCCATGAAGCATTTTTGTTCCATGATTACTCAGCACAGAAGTGGGTCCTGGGACGTCTTGCTAAAATATGCAGTCAATGTCATTTTTATGTAAAAGAAAGAATTGTTAGAAAATTTTATTTCAGAAAGTAATTTAAAATGACTTCTTGACCTTTTTGACCAGCAAATCAAGCAGCGATATCAGACACTAATTATCCTTCGGGATACAAAAGATCCATTAAACCGTATCAAAGTTGAATCACATGTAAATCTTGCGACCTACCGTCAGTATCATTCATAAAGGCCAGTTGATTTGCTACAGAATATTATAAAGCTTGAAACTAAAGCTTGACATGTATAAATGATTTAATAAAGCGGATGATCTGTTTTCTGAAATCACTTGAGGTGAGGACTATTTTGATGAGTGTAATTGTTGTTATGTTCTACAACACAGGTTAATCTGTTTGGGATGATTGTTATCATGGCGGAGTTCATCCCGGGGGGAGGCGTCGTCCCTTCTGGCAGGTGAGTTTAACAGCCACATTACAACCCTTCAGCTCTCATACCAATCTGTATTACAGTAATATGACGTGTTACTAAATCTGTATTACAGTAATATGACGTGTTACTAAATCTGTATTACAGTAATATAAAGTGACAATCCATCTCTCTAATTCTAAATATATTTTCATAACAAATCGCTAATACTGTATGTGATTTACAGTCCTGAAAGTTTTCCCCTCATTTCTTTATCTGTTCTTCATTTCTTTCTCTGTTCTCCAGGTTTGACGGAATAAGTCTCATCGAACCCGGAAACACTTTTGGATCGTTCATCATCGCGTGTCAGGTGGTGTTCTGCCTGTTCATCTTGTACTTCACGGGGCGTGAGATCTATCGCATATGTAAGCAGAAATGTGACTACCTCACAAACTATTGGTCGTATGCTGAGATCTCCATAATACTGGCCAGCTACGCCACTATCATCATCTACATTCTCAGGTGACGACACTGGTTTTCCTTCTTATAATACTCCTTAACATTTATCTGTAGCCCGCATGTCATTTTTTCCTCCAATTACATTGGTCAAGGTGTGGAAAGCTGGAGCAGTCTCCGTACCCACATGGTCCAGCCTGGTGGGTAGTGTGTGCTCTACTCTATACATGGTCCAGCCTGGTGGGTAGTGTGTGCTCTACTCTATACATGGTCCAGCCTGGTGGGTAGTGTGTGCTTTACTCTATACATGGTCCAGCCTGATGGGTAGTGTGTGCTTTACTCTATACATGGTCCAGCCTGGTGGGTAGTGTGTGCTTTACTCTATACATGGTCCAGCCTGATGGGTAGTGTGTGCTCTACTCTATACATGGTCCAGCCTGGTGGGTAGTGTGTGCTTTACTCTATACATGGTCCAGCCTGATGGGTAGTGTGTGCTTTACTCTATACATGGTCCAGCCTGATGGGTAGTGTTTGCTCTACTCTATACATGGTCCAGCCTGGTGGGTTGTGTGTGCTTTACTCTATACATGGTCCAGCCTGGTAGGTAGTGTGTACTTTACTCTTAACGTGGTTCTGCCTGGTGAGTACTGTGTACTTTACTCTTCACATGGTCCAGCATGATGAGTATTGTGTACTCTCCACATGGTCCAGGCTGGTGAGTACTGTGTACTTTACTCTCCACATGGTCCAACCGAGTGAGTACTGTGTACTTTACTCTCCACATGGGCCAGCCTGGTGAGTACTGTGTACTTTACTCTCCACATGGGCCAGCCTGGTGAGTACTGTGTACTCTCCACATGGGCCAGCCTGGTGAGTACTGTGTACTCCCCACATGGGCCAGCCTGGTGAGTACTGTGTACTTTACTCAATACATGGTCTAACCTGGTGAGTACTATGTACTCCCCACGTGGGCCAGCCTGGTGAGTACTTTGTACTCTCCACGTGGTCCAGCCTGGTGAGTACTGTGTACTTCCCACGTGGGCCAGCCTGGTGAGTACTGTGTACTCCCCACGTGGGCCAGCCTGGTGAGTACTGTGTACTCCCCACGTGGGCCAGCCTGGTGAGTACTGTGTACTCCCCACGTGGGCCAGCCTGGTGAGTACTGTGTACTCTCCACGTGGGCCAGCCTGGTGAGTACTGTGTACTCTCCACGTGGGCCAGCCTGGTGAGTACTGTGTACTCTCCACATGGGCCAGCCTGGTGAGTACTGTGTACTCTCCACATGGGCCAGCCTGGTGAGTACTATGTACTCCCCACGTGGTCCAGCCTGGTGAGTACTGTGTACTCCCCACGTGGGCCAGCCTGGTGAGTACTGTGTACTCTCCACGTGGGCCAGCCTGGTGAGTACTGTGTACTCTCCACGTGGGCCAGCCTGGTGAGTACTGTGTACTCCCCACGTGGTCCAGCCTGGTGAGTACTGTGTACTCCCCACGTGGGCCAGCCTGGTGAGTACTGTGTACTCCCCACATGGTCCAACCGAGTGAGTACTCTGTACTTTACTCTCCACATGGGCCAGCCTGGTGAGTACTGTGTACTTTACTCTCCACATGGGCCAGCCTGGTGAGTACTATGTACTCCCCACGTGGTCCAGCCTGGTGAGTACTGTGTACTCTCCACGTGGGCCTGCCTGGTGAGTACTGTGTACTCTCCACATGGGCCAGCCTGGTGAGTACTGTGTACTCTCCACATGGTCCAGCCTGGTGAGTACTGTGTACTCTCCACATGGGCCAGCCTGGTGAGTACTGTGTACTCTCCACATGGGCCAGCCTGGTGAGTACTGTGTACTCTCCACATGGGCCAGCCTGGTGAGTACTGTGAACTCCCCACATGGGCCAGCCTAGTGAGTACTGTGTACTCTCCACGTGGGCCTGCCTGGTGAGTACTGTGTACTCTCCACATGGGCCAGCCTGGTGAGTACTGTGAACTCCCCACATGGGCCAGCCTGGTGAGTACTGTGTACTCCCCACATGGTCCAGCCTCGTGCCTGCGTGATGCCTTGCTTGCCTCATCAATACCAGCTCCATATTTCTCTTTTCAACAGATACTTCAACATAAACGCTGCCCTGGATGAGTTCAATAGAACGTACGGCAACGGGTACGTGAGGATGCAGTATGCAGCACGCATCAACGAGGTGTACGGCTACTTGGTCGCTTTCATTGTCTTTGTCGGAACAATCAAGTTTATCAGGCTTCTGAGGTTCAACAAGACTATAGGTGAGGTTGTGTGTTCATTCCGATAGCATCTTAGACATAATGGTAGAGCCAGGGCATTATTGGATTTTAATTCATTAAATTTAATTCAAGAATTTAAATCCAGGAATTAATGGATTCTAATTCTTATCATTAGGAACTAAATAATAGAATTGGCTTGGAAATAATTCCAAGCCAATTCTTGCCTTGCAATTAATTTTTTTTATCATTATCTAGCTTTACCCGGCCCGGTAAAGAGGTTTTGAAGATTTCCCACACATGAAAAACACAGTTTAAAAAAGAAACATGTTTATTCCCTGTCACAGACGTGACATCTATATAGTATGTATATAAAACCCGCGCGGATGCGAATGGAACATTGTGTGAAAATTAAAGGCAATTTTGCAGTAAAAAAGCAGTGAAGAATTTTCGGAGATCAGCGATTTTGAACAAACGAACATTTACATTTTTATTCTAATGTTGAAATAGGCTTCATCCGTAGGGTTACGGCAGCCATCTTGGAGGTGTCAGTTCTCTTGATTGAGAGGTTCATGTATTTTATTTGTATAAATATCCTTTATTTATTTATCCAGGCAATTATATATATATAGCCGTTATGTAAACATTTTATCACTGCAATATATATTTTTTTGTTATGCATATGCCTTATCATTATGTATGTGCCATATGTGTCGTTTATTTATTACTGGATGGGTTATCCCTTTCCGCCTGGGTCTCACTCCCACCTTCCCTATCTCTTTCCCTCTGCTCCTCCTCTGCTCTTCTTCCCACTCCACACTCTCTCATTACTCTTTTCCTGCTCACTCTCTCCCCCCTCCCATTCCATTTCTACCCGCCTTCCCCCTTCTATCTCCGCTTTCTCACCTCTGCCCCATTCTATTTCCCCCATCTCCCCTATCTCTATATTCACCTCCTCTTCTCCTCCCCATCCACCTTCACCCCAACAGGTTGTGACGTTACATAACCAGAGTAGGGGGGGGGTAGTAATGTTTCAGCATGAACATCAATAAACAGTCCCCGGGGTGTTGTGGTTAAGACACTCGCCTAGCGTTTCTCGAGCGCTTTGTCCTAGGTTCGTATCCTGGCCGGGGAGGATTTACTGGGGGCAAATCCTTAACTGTTGCCTCTGTTTAATTCAACAGTAAACTGAGTACCTGGTTGTTAAACGATTTTTCGGGGGGTCGTATTCCAGGGAACATAGGATTAAGGACTTGCCCGAAATGCTACGTACTCACCTAGTTGTGCTTGCGGGGGTTGAGCTTTGTCTCTTTGGTCCCGCCTCTAAACCGTCAATTAATAGGTGTACAGATTCCTGAGCCTATTGGGCTCTATCATACCTAAATTTGAAACCGTGTATGGAGTCAGCCTCCACCACATCACTTCCTAGTGCATTCCATTTGTTAACTACTCTGACGCTGAAAAAATTCTTTCTAACGTCTTTGTGGCTCATCTGGGTACTAAGTTTCCACATGTGTCCCCTTGTTCGTGTCCCACCCGTGCTTAAGAGTTTGTCTTTGTCCACCCTGTTAATTCCCCCTGAGAATTTTGTAGGTGGTGTTCATGTCTTCCCTTACTCTTCTGTTTTCCAGGGACGTGAGGTTCAGCTCCTTTAGCCTTTCTTCGCAGCTCATTCCTCTCAGTTCCGGGACGAGCCTGGTGGCATACCGCTGAATCTTCTCTAACTTTGTCTTGTGTTTAACTAGGTATGGACTCCAGGCTGGAGCTGCATATTCAAGGATTGGTCTGACATAAGTGGTGTACAGGGTCCTGAACGATTCCTTACACAAGTTTCTAAAAGCAGTTCTTATGTTGGCCAGTCTAGCATATGCCGCTGATGATATCCTTTTGATGTGGGACTCTGGGGACAGGTTCGGTGTGATATCAACCCCCATATCTTTCTCTCTATTTGACTCTTGCAGGATTTCACCTCCCAGATGGTACCTTGTGTTCAGCCTCCTGCTCCTTTCGCCTAATTTCATTATTTTACCCTTTCCTGAGTTGAACTTTAGCAGCCATTTTCTAGACCATTCCTCCAGTTTTTCCAGGTCATCCTGTAGTCTCTGTCTATTTCCCTCTGTCTTGATTCTTCTCATAATTTTTGCATCATTAGCAAACATTGAGAGGAATGAGTCTATTCCCTCTAGAAGATCGTTTACATATATTAGAAACAGGATGGGTCCAAGTACTGAGTCCTGTGGGACTCCGCTGGTGACATCTTGCCACTCTGATGTCTCCCCCTCACCGTTACTCGCTGTTTCTCGTTGCTTAAGTACTCCCTTAAGCACTGGAGCACCTTACCTTTTACTCACGTGTACTAGTGGCTGTACAAGAATGTAAGAACCCTTACATTCTGTAATGTAATGTAATGTAATATATATATATATATATATATATATATATATATATATATATATATATATATATATATATATATATATATATATATATATATATAAATAAACACAAGTCAGAGAACTATCACTTTGCCTTCCGAAAAACTAAATTCCAACTGGACTGGCAAAAGACAAAGTCGAAAAACTCTTCTCAAAAGTTAGAGTCCACAATGACTGAAAAATCAGGTAAAGTCAGGAATCTCCTCTCCAGAGATAAAGTCTACACAGGCATCAAAATATGAGAGTCCCCAAACAGTGATAAAAATTCTGTCACTTTACCACACGAGTTACAATTTGCAAATTTAGTAATAACACTTATTTAACTCTGATCATTACAATAATCTCTTTCTTATCTCACTGCTAAGAAGACAAGATATGTATTCAAATATCCCTACTGTAACATTACTCAAGAGAGCACACACAACACGTGTGAGCCCCTACAGAACCCGAGCCCAGTGAGGCAGTTCCTGGCTGCCAACCATACCTCAACTAACAGTACAAACATTGTACGTTCATATAACCTCTCTCGGAGTAGCGAAAACAAACATAAAATACACTTAAGTAAATTATACAACATTGGGACATGCCCAGATGTTCAACTACATAAAATTAACTTAATACATTATATATATATATAAATATATATATATATATATATATATATATATATATATAAATATATATATATATATATATATATATATATATATATATATATATATATATATATATAGATATGTCGTACCTAGTAGCCAGAACGCACTTCTCAGCCTACTATGCAAGGCCCGATTTGCCTAATAAGCCAAGTTTTCCTGAATTAATATATTTTCTCTAATTTTTTTCTTATGAAATGATAAAGCTACCCATTTCATTATGTATGAGGTCAATTTTTTTTTATTGGAGTTAAAATTAACGTAGATATATGACCATACCTAACCAACCCTACCTAACCTAACCTAACCTATCTTTATAGGTTAGGTTTGGTTAGGTAGCCGAAAAAGTTAGGTTAGTTTAGGTTAGGTAGGTTAGGTAGTCGAAAAACAATTAATTCAGGAAAAGTTGGCTTATTAGGCAAATTGGGCCTTGCATATTAGGCTGAGAAGTGCGTTCTGGCTACTAGGTACGACATATATATATATATATATATATATATATATATATATATATATATATATATATATATATATATATAGTCGTACCTAGTAGCCAGAACGCACTTCTCAGCCTACTATGCAAGGCTCGATTTGCCTAATAAGGCAAGTTTTCCTGAATTAATATATTTTCTCAAATTTTTTTCTTATGAAATGATAAAGCTACCCATTTCATCATGTATGAGGTCAATTTTATTTTATTGGAGTTAAAATTAACGTAGATATATGACTGAACCTAACCAACCCTACCTAACCTAACCTAACCTATCTCTATAGGTTAGGTTAGGTAGCCGAAAAAGTTAGGTTAGGTTAGGTTAGGTAGTCAAAAAATAATTAATTCATGAAAATTAGGCTTATTAGGCAAATCGGGCCTTGCATAGTAGGCAGAGAAGTGCGTTCTGGCTACTAGGTACGACATATCTATATATATATATATATATATATATATATATATATATATATATATATATATATATATATATATATATATATATATATATATAATATGCACAACAGAAACAATAAGCTACCAGCCACCGCACAGGGGCTAGCTGGTTGACACACACTCACACTCAGGCATGGAAATGGGGGGGGGGGGGAGGGAGCAGGATGTGGCAGTGGCAGCGCCGCAACTTTATTTTTATTGTTATATGCAGGACATGGGAACAAAGACAATAAAAAAATTACAGAAAAAATATAATGAAAACAAACAAAAATACAAAACCACAGGCCAGAAAGACCTACAACAAGACACAGAAACATGGCCCACAAACTTATCACACAACATACTAAATACAACACAGAAAAACACCACCTACAATGTACAAAACATAATAACCCTACACCTGAGCAAGGCGCAGAACAAAGGAAACGCATATCAGTATAAAAAATTAATTACAAATAAGAAAAGTAGCATGACAGAGAAACAAAACAAAAATACCCAAACACGGGCTACAAAAGCTGACACGTAACACTGCATATATAATTGGAGTGCGGTTTCGCGTAGTGTTGGTGTTGCGGTTGGGTTGTTGGCTGCGCGCCCGTTGACGATTTATCAGCGGGCGTTGCTGGTTACTTGTAAGGTTTTGTCGCGTGTTTGGATCATGGCTCGGTGTTTTCCCCTGGATCGCCGGCTGGCTCTGGGGTTGGAACGTCAGGTTTATAGGTACGTGTGGTGTGGACGTTACCACCCGGTTCGTCGCTCGACGTTGGTGTTAGCTGTGCGGGAGGGTGGGGTTGGTATTCCGAATGTGTTTACCAGAGCCCGGGCGCTGTTCTGGGTCTCGTTGCGTCAGGGATTGGCGATGCGTGGGGGGCTCAATGCTCTGTGTGTTTATTATTGTTCGGTTAGGTTTAGTTTTTTTGGTGGATTTCGGTGGTTGTCGGGAGGTGGCCTTCTGTACCCCTCCTGTTTACTCTTGGGCGGTAGATATTTTCAGGGCTGTCTGCCGTTGTCCGGGTTTTATGTCTCTTTCGGTTACGGCGATTTATGGGATTTTGTTTCGTCGTGTTCGGCCGCGGGTGGAGGCTTTATTCCCATCTTGGGATTGGGGGGTGGTGTGGGCGGCGGTTTTTGGCGCTGCAGCAACGGGAGTTGTTGTTTCGCGTGTTACATTTGTCATTAGCGACAAATGAACGGTTGTGCATGCTGGGTTTGCGCGCCTCTGCCGCGTGTGTCCACTGTGGGTTGCCCGAGACTCAGTTGCATGTTTTCTATTTTTGTGAGCGGTTGAGTGGTTTGCTTGATTGGTTTCGGGATGTGTTGGCCGTGGTTTGTGGGCCGGGGTATAGGGGTGAGTTTTTGCAGTTTTTGTTTTTGTCTTTTCCGCAGGGCTCTCGCCGGGTGCGGAATACGTTATGTCTTCTTATGGCTGAATATGTGTATTGTGTGTGGGTTGGTCGGAGGGAGGGTTATGGGGTTGATAGGGTTTTGGGGTTTTTGAGAGGCCGCTTGCGGTACACCTGGTGGTGGCTGCAGCGTGCTTTTCCGGGGATTTTTGCGGTTGGTTTACTGGTGCGTATGTTCGTGGGGATGCTTTTGGGTGACTGGTCGTGGGTTGGGTGGGTGGGTCTTGTTCCGGTTCGTCTTCGGTCCCCGGCCCTTCGGTGAGCCTCCTCGGCGGAGGTTGGGCTGGGTGTGTGTGTGGTTGTTTCGTTTCTGTTGTGCTTGCTCCTGTGGTTGTGTGTTTTGGTTTGGTGTGTTTGTGCGTGGGTGTGGCTTTTATTCTTTCCCTGGCTCCTGCGTGTGCCTTTTTGTTTGCTCTGTGTTAGTTGTATGCTTTGTGCCTTTTTGTGTCCCTTTTTGCTTGCCCTGTGTTAGTTGTATGCTTGTGCCTTTTTTGTGCCTTTTATGTTATTTATGGTATGTGTGCTTGTTTGCTCCTCTGTTTCTGGAGCGTGCCTCACATGTATTTTGTGTTACTCTGTGTAGGGTTTGGGGGTTATGCTTTATTCTCCTCCCCTTTTGATTATCGGGGTGTTTTGTATTACTGTCCCTGTGTTATGTGTATGTGTTTTTTTTTGTCATTACTTAATGTTCTTTGTCTCTTTCATGTGCTATGTGTTTGCTTTATGCTGATAGTGTATTGTTTATGTATTATACTTCTGTTCTTTCTTTGATTTGTGTTTGTCTTATGATTTTGTATTCTGATTTTTTATATAAATAAAAAAAAAGTAACACTGCATATGGTACATAAGCTGAAACCTAAAACAGTAATCTAAGAAGGTTACAAACACAAAACATAAATCAGGACATGAAACACGACACACAAACACACTTCACAAAGGTAATACAGAAAAACCAGCCATTTGTCACACAAGGACACATACAACGAACATACGAAGCAAAGAGGACAAATCAAGCCAGAAGGACCACACGGAAAATACAACATCAACACAGACATGCAAACAGAACCGAAACACGCAGGAACCGGTGAGTACAAAATACACAGACAGCCACACAGAGAAAACATACCGGCACATACAAGAGATTGGAACATAAAACAGAAAAATTCAGAAAACACAGAAGAAAATTAAACAAACACACTACCAGAGGCTTGATAGACCCACAACAAACACAGCAAGGGGAAGCGAAGCAACACAAGCCACCCCTAACAGTGTTTGTTCGGAAATCACGCTACCAGAAACCTGATACAGTACGCCTCCCAGCGAAGCCCCACATCAGGACAATAACGCTCACTAGAGTGCGCCATAGTATCCTGAACTTCGGGCACGAATGCATGCATGCTGGGGGCTACCCAAATATTAGACGGGTACAGGGAAAGTGGCGCCACCCGCTCCCACAATAAGGGCAACCGGTCAGCAGTCAGAACATCAGCCAAATTATCAACAGGCCAAAGACCAGCACCAGGCGCGGTACCCGTCGACGAGGCAACCGCACTCCTGGAACAGGGCGGCAACACTGGGGCCAGCACCACTGTGAGCGGCAACATAGCAATGACATTTGAAGGGGTAACACCACAGGGACCCCCCTGTCTGAACAATATCCACAGGTCCGGGCATCGGCACAGACCTCCCACGGTGAACATCATTCATCAGGACCATCACCAGACCCCGGCCTGCATCATCATCCTCACCATCCACCACAGGAGGAGGGACCACCCCCCACTGCAGGGAACCCCTTGCAGAAGGAAAAACAGAGGTTAACTTTGAGACATTGTCACCGGCGGCAGCAGCAGGCACATGAACCTCCGTTTCCACCATCGTCGTAGACACTGCCGCCCCAGGAACCACCCCACCGATATCTGCAGACTTGTAATCGTCAAATTCATCCACATTGGCCCAGGCATAAGGAGTGGAACGCCGAGAGTGCTTGGGACCCGACTGTACATTGTCCGAGTCGGAAGCAGAACCTAAAGCATGGATAACGCAGAGAGGTTCACTGTCGCATGGGGCAAGACGTTGGCAGCCTCAACGACATGGGGGACTGTTCCCAACACAGCAGGAGGCACCGCATCCACACCATCTCCCAGGACATCCGGGACAAGCAGCGGGACGGAGAGACAGGAGCCGCAAGAGAAGGCAGAGGGTGAGAAGAAGGGCAAGAGAAGGCGCAGAAGACGAAGAAGCTGGAGACAGAGAGGGAACACCCGGAGGATCCACAGCAGCATCAGAAACTCCACCAGCAGTAGTACACCCAACCGAGGACGGCACATCCACCGGAGCCCTACCAGGAGCAGACGCACCGTCCGACACAGCTGCCAAGGGTTCGTCCATAACCTCACCCACTAGGTCCTCCTCCACAGCCAGCGGTGGGAATTCTTCACGAAAAAGATTCACCAGAGCGACGAAATCCGCTGAGCAGCCAGCAGGTCCAACAAACAACAGCTAATGCAGGTGTGAGACTGTCAGGCGTAGTAAATGCGGATGTAATATCCCGTAAGCCGCACCAAGGACGGATGTCGACCGCAGCCTCATCCCCAGAGTGTGTATACTAGTTCGAACATCCTTAAGTTTCCCAGAGGAAACGATATTGATCCTCACACTCATGACAGCCCCAAACTGCCCATATACCTCTGCAGCATCTCCTCTGGGAACTCAAGGGGTGCACCATGAATGCTGACGAAAGTGAGAGCATTACTCCGCTCAGAAACAGTCACTGCACCAGCAGCATCTGGCAGGGAAACGAACCGCCCCTTGTAATGGTGTAGAAACACCCTGTAATCATCCTCATGTGCAGAATTTACAATAGCCCGATGAGATGACACCAATTCTACAACATAGATCGCCGCCACGGAAACATGCAGCATAACACACATAACTAATTCCACGGCTGGGTAGTCAGCCCGCCCCGTAAATTCCAGGCCCACCGAATCAACCCGTAAAACAGGGAAAAGGGGGCCCTTATCACACAAGTCACGTCAACAAACGACGAGTCGGCCACCATCTACCACGCACACTGGGCAACTACTGGGGCACTGGTGGCCACCTCCACACACCTTGCCGGCTGGGGGCGAACCTCCAGTGCCGCAAATGGTGAAATGAGCAGTTAACACAAACAAGATCATGAAAGATAACATCGTATAATAATAATACAATATAATACACTTGAATATAATGACATTTCAATATAGAGTCATAAATTTAATTACAGCAACAGGTTTAAATGTAATAGAGGTGCCTTAACACTTAAAGGTATGACCTCAGTGTATCTAGTCTGAACAGGTTAGGCTAGTTCATAACACCACCCTTCGTTTTTGAGTAAACCATGAAAGTGCGTGGATGGACGGCATGAGTAAGCATTAAGTCTCTACGAAAAACACAGCCCTTGATATTATTTCAAACGTCATGAAAATGGCAGGATGAGAAGGGTATACTTTGGTTCGTTATCGACTCACGAGCGAGAATTCCGGGTTCAAATCCTGAGAGGGACAGAAATGATTGGGAATTTCTCAGAGAGATTCTTTCTTATAGAATAGATTTCATGTATAGTGGCGGGTAATTATTCACTAAGCAGTAAGTTGGTACCCAGGAGTTCGTCAGCTTCTCGTGGAGTTGTATCATGGGCGGGATCAGTAATTCGACCCTTGGGACCTCGATATAAGCCTAACGTGTATGTGTGTACTGGCTACCTCTCCCCATAGCAATGAATTATTACAATGTGCTGTTGGGGCACCCAGCGATGTCCGAGTTTGTCTCCAATCTAATCATCTATGTATTCCTCTATCCATGTTTCCTTCTATCTATCCATATACATCCATCTTCCTATATATCCAGCTATCTATTATCTATCCATCGATCTATGTGTTATCAATCCATCCATCTAATCATCTATCTATCCATCTAATCATCTAACCCTTCAAATATATCCATATATATCCAACTATCCGTTTAAATACCTCTCCAGCCACCCATCTATTTATCCATCCATATATCCAGCAACCTACCCAGCTTACTAAATATTCATCCATCTATCTATCCATATGTCCATATAGCTATCATCAATCCAACCGATATCAATCCATTCATCTATTCATCCATCTATCTACCAGTCTATCTATCGATCTATCCATCCATCCTTCTACTCATCGTTCTATCTGTATCCATCTGTATTTCCATCTATCTATCTATATTATCTATCCATCCATCTATGTATCTAGCTGCCAAACTATGTATCTAGCTACCAAACTATCTACCTAACTATCCATCCATCTATCCATCTACCTATCCATCTATCAATACATTTATCAATCCATCTATCCATCCATCTGTTCACCCCTCTGTCTGTCTCTCTCTAACTCTTTCTGTTTCTGCCTGTCGGTTTCTGCTTGTCTGTATCTGCCTGTCTCTCTGTCCCTGTCTTCATCTTCATCCGCATCATTGTCTCTCTCTCTCTCTCTTTCTGATAAAAAATTAAATTGTCTAAATTGTGGGAAGTCGCCCCTGCAAGTAGCTTATCACAGTGAAAAAGTTAAACATGGAATAGTTACTGCTTTACTAGGAGAAAGAAGCATGGCTTGAAAAACCTTTGAAGCTGTGGCAGGATCGTCTGTTGTATGCAAGTATGGGCAAATTTTGGATAACAGGAATCTTGTTTTAATTTTCCCCAAATCAATGAATAATGGTGCATATTGAACAAATCCACAAGAGCCGTGATGAGGGTTCGAACCTACGCACGGGATGTTTACAGCTGCACCTTAGTCAACTGTTCTAGTCTAAGATTTGTTCAATTGATATAGCATGCTATTGTGATTTCTGTGTGTATGGTGCATATTACTGTAAGAAATAACACAATTTGAAATGCTTGATTTCAAAATATTTATTTAGCTGTGTAGCCAGCGGGCAGGTGCCAAAACGTCGTCGTGAGAATCAGAAAGTAGCCCTGGCACCCTATTCTCTTTCGAATTCTGGCGACCTTGACCAGCCTATGTTCATCCCGTACAGCAGATAATTTGGGTGAGGCTATCCCCAAGCGCTTGGCGGCCAACTCCGGACAGACAAACAGACATTCTCTCTCTTATAGAGTAGATTTCATGTGTATGTCATATCTCTTATGAATAGTAGCGGGAAAATATAGACAAACTAAATGTTAAATGTATACAAGAACATTAATGGTTTGAAGGAGGGGTGATGGAGGAGTTGCTGGAGGGTGATGGAGGAGTTGCTGGAGGGTGATGGAGGAGTTGCAGGAGGGTGATGGAGGAGTTGCAGGAGGGTGATGGAGGAGTTGCTGGAGGGTGATGGAGGAGTTGCAGGAGGGTGATGGAGGAGTTGCTGGAGGGTGATGGAGGAGTTGCAGGAGGGTGATGGAGGAGTTGCAGGAGGGTGATGGAGGAGTTGCTGGAGGGTGATGGAGGAGTTGCAGGAGGGTGATGGAGGAGTTGCAGGAGGGTGATGGAGGAGTTGCAGGAGGGTGATGGAGGAGTTGCTGGAGGGTGATGGAGGAGTTGCTGGAGGGTGATGGAGGAGTTGCAGGAGGGTGATGGAGGAGTTGCAGGAGGGTGATGGAGGAGTTGCTGGAGGGTGATGGAGGAGTTGCAGGAGGGTGATGGAGGAGTTGCAGGAGGGTGATGGAGGAGTTGCAGGAGGGTGATGGAGGAGTTGCAGGAGGGTGATGGAGGAGTTGCAGGAGGGTGATGGAGGAGTTGCAGGAGGGTGATGGAGGAGTTGCAGGAGGGTGAAGGAGGAGTTGCTGGAGGGTGATGGAGGAGTTGCAGGAAGGTGATGGAGGAGTTGCTGGAGGGTGATGGAGGAGTTGCTGGAGGGTGATGGAGGAGTTGCTGGAGGGTGATGGAGGAGTTGCTGGAGGGTGATGGAGGAGTTGCTGGAGGGTGATGGAGGAGTTGCAGGAGGGTGATGGAGGAGTTGCAGGAGGGTGATGGAGGAGTTGCAGGAGGGTGATGGAGGAGTTGCAGGAGGGTGATGGAGGAGTTGCTGGAGGGTGATGGAGGAGTTGCAGGAAGGTGATGGAGGAGTTGCTGGAGGGTGATGGAGGAGTTGCTGGAGGGTGATGGAGGAGTTGCTGGAGGGTGATGGAGGAGTTGCTGGAGGGTGATGGAGGAGTTGCTGGAGGGTGATGGAGGAGTTGCAGGAGGGTGATGGAGGAGTTGCAGGAGGGTGATGGAGGAGTTGCAGGAGGGTGATGGAGGAGTTGCTGGAGGGTGATGGAGGAGTTGCAGGAAGGTGATGGAGGAGTTGCTGGAGGGTGATGGAGGAGTTGCTGGAGGGTGATGGAGGAGTTGCTGGAGGGTGATGGAGGAGTTGCTGGAGGGTGATGGAGGAGTTGCTGGAGGGTGATGGAGGAGTTGCAGGAGGGTGATGGAGGAGTTGCAGGAGGGTGATGGAGGAGTTGCAGGAGGGTGATGGAGGAGTTGCTGGAGGGTGATGGAGGAGTTGCAGGAAGGTGATGGAGGAGTTGCTGGAGGGTGATGGAGGAGTTGCTGGAGGGTGATGGAGGAGTTGCTGGAGGGTGATGGAGGAGTTGCTGGAGGGTGATGGAGGAGTTGCTGGAGGGTGATGGAGGAGTTGCAGGAGGGTGATGGAGGAGTTGCAGGAGGGTGATGGAGGAGTTGCAGGAGGGTGATGGAGGAGTTGCTGGAGGGTGATGGAGGAGTTGCAGGAGGGTGATGGAGGAGTTGCAGGAGGGTGATGGAGGAGTTGCTGGAGGGTGATGGAGGAGTTGCTGGAGGGTGATGGAGGAGTTGCAGGAGGGTGATGGAGGAGTTGCAGGAGGGTGATGGAGGAGTTGCAGGAGGGTGATGGAGGAGTTGCTGGAGGGTGATGGAGGAGTTGCAGGAGGGTGATGGAGGAGTTGCAGGAGGGTGATGGAGGAGTTGCTGGAGGGTGATGGAGGAGTTGCAGGAAGGTGATGGAGGAGTTGCTGGAGGGTGATGGAGGAGTTGCTGGAGGGTGATGGAGGAGTTGCTGGAGGGTGATGGAGGAGTTGCAGGAGGGTGATGGAGGAGTTGCAGGAGGGTGATGGAGGAGTTGCAGGAGGGTGATGGAGGAGTTGCTGGAGGGTGATGGAGGAGTTGCAGGAGGGTGATGGAGGAGTTGCAGGAGGGTGATGGAGGAGTTGCTGGAGGGTGATGGAGGAGTTGCAGGAGGGTGATGGAGGAGTTGCAGGAGGGTGATGGAGGAGTTGCTGGAGGGTGATGGAGGAGTTGCAGGAGGGTGATGGAGGAGTTGCAGGAGGGTGATGGAGGAGTTGCAGGAGGGTGATGGAGGAGTTGCTGGAGGGTGATGGAGGAGTTGCAGGAGGGTGATGGAGGAGTTGCAGGAGGGTGATGGAGGAGTTGCAGGAGGGTGATGGAGGAGTTGCTGGAGGGTGATGGAGGAGTTGCTGGAGGGTGATGGAGGAGTTGCAGGAGGGTGATGGAGGAGTTGCAGGAGGGTGATGGAGGAGTTGCTGGAGGGTGATGGAGGAGTTGCAGGAGGGTGATGGAGGAGTTGCAGGAGGGTGATGGAGGAGTTGCTGGAGGGTGATGGAGGAGTTGCAGGAGGGTGATGGAGGAGTTGCTGGAGGGTGATGGAGGAGTTGCAGGAGGGTGATGGAGGAGTTGCTGGAGGGTGATGGAGGAGTTGCAGGAGGGTGATGGAGGAGTTGCAGGAGGGTGATGGAGGAGTTGCAGGAGGGTGATGGAGGAGTTGCTGGAGGGTGATGGAGGAGTTGCTGGAGGGTGATGGAGGAGTTGCAGGAGGGTGATGGAGGAGTTGCAGGAGGGTGATGGAGGAGTTGCAGGAGGGTGATGGAGGAGTTGCAGGAGGGTGATGGAGGAGTTGCAGGAGGGTGATGGAGGAGTTGCAGGAGGGTGATGGAGGAGTTGCAGGAGGGTGATGGAGGAGTTGCAGGAGGGTGATGGAGGAGTTGCTGGAGGGTGATGGAGGAGTTGCTGGAGGGTGATGGAGGAGTTGCAGGAGGGTGATGGAGGAGTTGCAGGAGGGTGATGGAGGAGTTGCAGGAGGGTGATGGAGGAGTTGCTGGAGGGTGATGGAGGAGTTGCTGGAAGGTGATGGAGGAGTTGCAGGAGGGTGATGGAGGAGTTGCAGGAGGGTGATGGAGGAGTTGCTGGAGGGTGATGGAGGAGTTGCAGGAGGGTGATGGAGGAGTTGCAGGAGGGTGATGGAGGAGTTGCAGGAGGGTGATGGAGGAGTTGCAGGAGGGTGATGGAGGAGTTGCAGGAGGGTGATGGAGGAGTTGCTGGAGGGTGATGGAGGAGTTGCTGGAGGGTGATGGAGGAGTTGCAGGAGGGTGATGGAGGAGTTGCAGGAGGGTGATGGAGGAGTTGCAGGAGGGTGATGGAGGAGTTGCTGGAGGGTGATGGAGGAGTTGCTGGAGGGTGATGGAGGAGTTGCAGGAGGGTGATGGAGGAGTTGCAGGAGGGTGATGGAGGAGTTACTGGAGGGTGATGGAGGAGTTGCAGGAGGGTGATGGAGGAGTTGCTGGAGGGTGATGGAGGAGTTGCAGGAGGGTGATTAAGGAGTTGCAGGAGGGTGATGGAGGAGTTGCAGGAGGGTGATGGAGGAGTTGCAGGAGGGTGATGGAGGAGTTGCAGGAGGGTGATGGAGGAGTTGCAGGAGGGTGATGGAGGAGTTGCAGGAGGGTGATGGAGGAGTTGCTGGAGGGGTTAGTTTAAGCTATCTTACGCCAGGTTAGGTTATGCTAGTCTAAGTTAGGTTAGGTTAGGTTAGGTTAGGTTAGGCTAGGCTAGCTACAGCGGATTCACCCCTCTGTCTCCCAATGTGATTGAACCGTAGCTGGTTATATTTATTGGCGTCCTAACCCGTGATAGAACCGTATACACATAGTCTGGTCAGCGACGGTCTCATTTCTTGATGGGTTAACGTTCGATTTTCAATAGACCACGTAGATTCGCGGTTCATTTATTTCCTATTCAAATCCCATCCTGTTATCCTCATTCCACCTGCAAATGTTATCTAGTCAAATTCTGTTTCACTTTCTCCTGAAAATTCGTGACAAGCCCTCTGTATCTCCACCAGGCATCCTGTCGGCCACAGTACGTCAGTGTTGGGACGACCTGAGCGGCTTCCTCGTGGCCTTCCTCCTGTGTTATTTCGCCTTTGTCTCCATGTTTTACGTCCTCCTGAACCAACACCTCTTCGACTTCTACAACTTCCTCAGCTCAGTTGAGACCTGCTTCAGCATGATATTGGGTGTGTATAATCCTCAGCTTTGTTTGTAGTCGATATCACCAGACAATATTTTATAGGGGAACCCTTGTTACTCCCTAAAGCTATCATCTCCGATGTTGGTGCCATCAGTCGCAGAGCTCTCTGGCATAATGGGGACCCAGAGACAAAACCTGGTCCCCTTTCAAAGGTGCAGGGAGCTGTGGAATATATATATGAGGTTATTAATTTAAGCCACCACCAAGGAAGACATCCAAAAAGTCAAGAGTCAAATTAATCCACAGCTGGCTACCTTCAAGATCTGTAGACCCAAAAACTACTATAGAACTTCCCAAACTATGTAAACAAATGATTGAAAATGTCATAAAACTAGCATCCGCTTTTTCGATCTTTCCCCTCGTGTGCGGGTAGGAGGGGGCAAGCCATGGGTTCCGTGGTAAGTCTAGTGTCGAAGCCCTCCATCTTTCCCTTGGAGCATTTTGGCTGATGGGGTACAATAGATTTTACGTGTGCTGCACTTCAGCAAACCGAGATAGGTTTTCCCAGCCGTCTTAGCTAGGCTAGGTTAATATACATAACACATTTTGAGAGTATTGACATAGCTTCCTGGTGCCTGGATGCTCTGTTTGGATTATAACCTTCTAGCCCCTGGTTACGTTACTCTGTGGGGTCATTGACCATGTATGTGACCAATTAATATGTGGTTAGTGGCCCCGACCAGCCCACTAGCATTTTATGCGAGTTTGAGGGATGTACTTCGTTCTTCCTCTGCCATGCTACATGTAGGGCCGGTGACACCTTCAGCCCAGAGTCATGAGGGGAGTTATCCTGTTATATTACTGTTCTCACTAGCACTCCAGATGATGCTCAGGCTTCACAGACAGAACCACTTTTCGTGTGAGGTTTTCTCTGTTACTCCATTCTAGGTTGTGGCCGTTTAGATGCCCCGGAGCTGCCGTATTTTGTTTAGGGACTTGGAGTTGGAGGTGTGTCAATTCGACCTTAGTTCCATTCACACCTTTTCCTTCCCCAGTCAGGCATGGTTCGCTCTCCTTCTAGCCCCCTCTTCCCTGTTTCCGGCCCTGAAACGTCTTCTGATTTTGGGTTTAGAGCAGGGTTTAGCGGCAGAAGTGGCTTGGGCTGCTCTGGGGTTGCCTCTTCTGAAGCGAGCGTGGTGTAGTTGATTCTCTCGGTCCAACCGAAGCTTCTGGGCCTTCTTACCGGCCAGCCCCTTCTCTCGAAGCTTCTTCCCTTCTTTGACAGACTCTGCCTGTCTTTCCCAAACAGTGAGCATTGATGATGGCTCTCAGCCGGTCCACATGTCTACTAGCTGTGGATCTGGCTTTTCCCAGCATCAGGTTCAGGTTCCTGGTGAATTGGCAAAAGTCCCAGTCGGCCCCTGTTCGCACTTTGTTGGGACTCGGTCGACTTCGCTCTCCCTGCCTCCGGTGACCTTGTTCTGGCTGCAGCCTCGTTGTTTGCTGATACAGTATATTGAGTAGGTCCTGGGTAACTCGGTGGTTGCTCGAACAGTTGTACATGAACCTTAGGTTTGCCTGCTTTGTGTATCCCCTGGGCAGGGTTTGGCTTCAGTGGGTGTTCTGGTTCCTCCAGGGCACTTCATTGCTGCCACAACCGTTTTATGCGAACTCTGTTGGCTTTGCTCTGGCTGCTGTGTAGTTGGCTTCTTTTTTGGGCTTACTGGGGTAAAGTCCCCTAGCGCCTTTCTTCACCTACACCAAAGCTGGCCAGGACTTGATTTCGGGTGCTGCTTGCTCGGTGTCCGAACCTGGTCGTTTTTTGCTGCACTGCCTCAAAGGTTCAGGCCAGTGGCGTGCTTTGCTGGTTCGTTCGTTTTTGCTCTATGTGTCTAGTTTTTTGGCACGTTTGTTTCATCTTGGTGGTGTCCCACCTGTGGTCTTCTTCAGGGCGTCAGTGTTGGGGTTTGGCATTGGTTAGCCACTCTCTCCTTTGCTGTCCTTCATTTGGTGCGCAGATATTTTCTCTTTTCTATCCTGGCTTTTCTTTATTGACATCTCATGTCTCGTGCGGAGCCACCACAACTTGTGTTCAGGGTCGATACTTCCTCAGATACGTTTTGCATGCTGTTTTGGGTGTTGTTCACCTACAGCATATGTTGCTCTGCCTGGGCAGGCTCGGTCTCTGGTCTGTTTCTTTCTTCCTTCCTTCTGTTTGGTTTTGGTGTTTCCTTTGGGTCGGCTTGTTCCCAGTTGCCAGTTCCTGAGTCATTACTCTCTTCCGGATCCAGATTCTGGCCTTTTGCCCGGCTCGGCATTTTTTATGTTTGCTGCTGGCTCCTTTTCTGGTGGAGATTGGGTTAGTTGGCATCCGGAGATCCTTGCGAGGTTTGGTTTATTGCTCGTCCAGGGGCGCTTTACCTGTTGTTGGATGGGGCTTGCTGCTGGTTCTGCCTCAGTGGCCACCTTGTGGGTTCATCCAGTCTCTTGGGCTTCTGTTCCAAGGTTTTCCCTTTTCGCGTCGTATGCTATTTTTTTTTTTTTGCATTGCCAACCTGCAGTCTTTCCTCCCATCCATGGGGTTTAGATGTTTGCTGTTTTCTTAGCTGTCCTCGCGTCTCTCTTCTAAACTGTTGTTTGGGCGTGGGGGTTTCCAGTTGTCTTAAGTTTGAGTGGCCCTATTTCATGTTGGGGTGCCAGGGCCTTGGTGGCCTTGTGTGATCTTCTCTCATCTTTGTAACCGGGCATCTCTTCGTCATTGTTGTGCAGGCAGTTCTCCCCCCTCCCTGATGCCTGTCGAATTGACTCTTCTCCATGGGTCCCACAACAGACTCCATCGTAGAAAACCTGCCTTGAATGTAATGAAAAAACAATTCTAGCTGACCCCATTGGCTACCTGACACTCCTCACGTCCCCTTGGATTCGGGTGTCTTGCATCATTCGTCGAACTCAGTGGAGTGGTCTGTGAGCTACGGTCTGCCCCCTCTCCTCCCGCCAGACCGAGGGGGAGGGAGGGAGGGGTGAATGAGCGGGCACTAGTATAATGACATTTCCAATTAATCTTTTACATAGTTTGGGGGTTCTATGACCGTTTTTGAGTCTGTAGGTCTCGGAGGCAGCCATCTGTTGTCTGTTTTCACTTGATGCCTTTATGTGTGCCTTCCTTGGTAGAGGCATAAAGTATTAACTTTATATATAAATACCACGGGTCCCAATGTCTGTGAGAGAACGTGGTAGGCCAGAGAACTTTGCGGTTAATGGCGCCTAGTAGTTGGCCCTTTCATCGGAGATGGTAGCACTAGGGAGCGATCAGGTCCGAAATTGGCGTTTCATTACTTTCAACACTCATTTTTTAATTTGGTTTCCAGATGAAATGCGAATATTTTATCCAGTAACAAATGTGTTAGCACTGACTGCCTCCAATTAGACACATCAACACATAGAAGAATGGAAAGGTTCAAAACCAATGTATTAGCTGATGATAATATAGATTATATATAAACGAATAGATAAATATAATTATAAGTTTAGAAACCATGAATACCTGCATTGAGAAATGAAAATATAGCAATTTGAAAGCTGGATGTGGTTATTGTCGTCAACAGGTGTGTTCAACTTTGATGAGATGACACAAACATCGCCCTTGATGCCAATCCTCTTCTTCATATTCGTCACCTTTAACACCTTCGTGCTCTTCAACCTCTTGATAACAGTTATCATCTTGTCTTTTGCAAAGGTTAGTTCCTCTCTCTCTCTCTCTCTCTCATGTATATATATATACATACATATATATATAACTGAAAACTCACACCCCAGAACTCACACAATATGCATTTCAGTTGCATATTGTCCTGGGGACCATTCAGGCTTGTTCGCATACATATATATATATATATATATATATATATATATATATATATATATATATATATATATATATATATATATATATATATATATATATATATATATATATATATATATTAGTATATTTTGGTAGCAGTCTTTCCTGTAGACAAATATTATTAAATATGACCGAAAAGTAAGATTAATAATTCTAAGACGAATTTTCTCAATATTTCTTTTGTTTCTTTTCACTGTCGATGGTAATTGAAAAATCAGTTCTCCAAAATTCATTTTTATTTCTAGTCTGACGCGACACTTGAACACATTTCGTAATACCTTATTACATTTTCTCAGACTATAGTTTACACACACACAACTATAACCTGCAAACACTAAACAGATTTCTTATTATGCTATAATTCAAACGGCTTTTCATTTTATATACCTGCATTTGGGTGAGGTGATATGTTACAACAGTTTTGGATGAGGTGAAAACAAACTTTCAACACAAGACAGAACACGAAACAATGGGTATAATATTGGGTAAGTTAAAGGGAAGAATGGAAGTAACTGCAAAGGGCTTATTGGCCCATATTTCTTGAGGGCTTATTGGGCCATATTTCTTGATGCTTCTATATTGGTGCGGAGTCTTAAAATGGGTAGAATATAGTTGTGCATTAATTGGCTGTTGATTGCTGGTGTTGACTTCTTGATGTGTAGTGCCTCGCAGATATCAAGCCGCCTGCTATCGCTGTATCTATCGATGATTTCTGTGTTTCTTGTTAAGACTTCTCTGGTGATGGTCTGGTTGTGGGAAGAGATTATATGTTCCTTAATGGAGCCCTGTTGCTTATGCATCGTTAATCGCCTGGAAAGAGATGTTGTCTTGCCTATATACTGAGTTCTTTGGGGCTTACAGTCCCCAAGTGGGCATTTGAAGGCATAGACGACATTGGTCTCTTTCAAAGCGTTCTGCTTTGTGACTGGAGAGTTTCTCATGAGTAGGTTGGCAGTTTTCTTGGTTTTATAGTAAATCGTCAATTGTATCTTCTGATTTTTGTCTGTAGGGATAACGTTTCTATTAACAATGTCTTTCAGGACCCTTTCCTCCGTTTTATGAGCTGTGGAAAAGAAGTTCCTGTAAAAAAGTCTAATAGGGGGTACAGGTGTTGTGTTAGTTGTCTCTTCAGAGGTTGCATGGCGTTTCACCTTCCTTCTTATGATGTCTTCAACGAAACCATTGGAGAAGCCATTGTTGACTAGGACCTGCCTTACCCTACAGAGGTTACAGTTGTGTGTGTGTAAACTAAAGTCTTTGAAAATGTAATAAGTTATTACGAAACGCGTTCAAGTGTCACGTCAGACTAGAAATAAAAATGAATTTTGGAGAACTGATTTTTCAATTACCATCGACAGTGAAAAGAAACATAAGAAATATTGAGAAAATTCGTGTTAGAATTATTAATCTTACTTTTTCGGTCATATTGAATAATATATATATAAGCACCTCCAAAGGATACCTGATCAACCAGGCCGTGACTCATACAACAGGCTGTGAGCAGTCGCATCCAACAGCCTGGTTGATCAGTCCAGAAACCAGGAGGCCTGGTCGACGACCGGGCCGCGGGGACGCTAAGCCCCAAAAGCACCTCAAGGTATCATCAAGGTATGGTATTTTATCAAATCACCTCATTCTTTGGGGCAAACGTGGGGAACACAAATGCGAACAAGCCTGAATGGTCCCCAGGACTATATGCAACTGAAAACTCACACCCCAGAAGTGACTCGAACCCATACTGCCAGGAGCACTCTGCAGGCGTATCACCTCATTCTTGTCAGGCCGTGTTAGTCGAGCGGTTAAGGGATCCTGTATGCCAGGAAGCAGCCACCTTGCTGAAACCTCATCAGCTCGGGTTTGGGATTCCCCTAGGTTGTGAAGCTGCAGCACATGCAGCGCGGGCTTACATTGCTGATCTCCCGGACCAGAAGGCACTAGTAAAGCTTGACTTCAAAAATGCTTTCAATCAAGTCAGACGAGACGCTGTCCTCAGGGCTGTACACAACCATTTCCGTCCCCTTTACCCATTCATCCGATCATGCTACAGTGGGGACTCTAAGCTTCTTTTTGGGGAACATGAAATAAACTCCTGTGAATGTGTCCAACAAGGTGACCCCTTAGCCCCCCTCATTTTCTGCCTAGCTATCAAAGAGGTCACTGATAGTCAGTCTGACAAGCGAGCTAAACATCTGGTACCTGGATGATGGCACTCTCGCTGGAACCCCGGAAACCATTTTGGAGGATATAAGGAAAATCCAGGAGCAGGGAGCAGCCTTAGGCCTCATTCTCAATACATCCAAATGTGAAATAATCTCCCGCAACCCAGACATCACTGGGCAAATACAAAATGTTCCTCCAGACATTCTCGTTGTCGAGCCACCGGACTGCACTCTCCTGGGTGCCCCCATTGGCCCACGAGCAATCGAGGAGGTCCTGGCTGCAAAAATCACTGATCTAAAGAGAATCCTGGACAGGATTGACAAGATTGATGCCCATGATGCTCTCTTTTTCCTCACAAGATGCCTGTCTCTCCCTAAGTTGACCTACTTTCTGAGATGTTCTCTATCCTACAGCAGCCCTAAGTTAAATGTGTATGACACCCTTCTGAGGTCCATGCTGGTGAAAGTCCTGAACCTGCCATTGGACGACTCTCAGTGGGAGCAAGCAACCCTTCCTGTAAGACCCAGCTGCCTTGGTGTCCGCACAGCCTCCCAAATTGCTCTACCAGCCTTCCTTTCCTCCTCCCACGCATCGCACGGCCTCGTCAGAGATATCTTACCTGCAACCCTGAGAGATTCAGCAGGAATACACGATCCTGCTTTCACTGAATGTTCAAATCAGTGGATGTTCTTACAGCCCCAGCAACCATTATAGAGCCAACAAAACAACACAAACAGTCCGGCTGGGACCACCCTCTAGTGGAAAAAGTAGCTGATGCCATGCTCATCGTCGCAACATCAGACAAGGAGAAAGCCCGCCTCAGAGCAGTGCGTGCCCCCCATGCAGGAGACTTCCTCCTGGCAGTACCCATGTCAACAATGAGCACGCACCTAGAACCAGAAACCCTTCGTGTAGCAGTGGCCCTCCGCCTTGGTGCCCCAATTCACACTGAATACAAGTGTATTTGCAACAGGGTGGAAGCAGACCAATACGGACTGCATGGGTTGCATTGCGGAAGCACAAAGGGCTGGCATGCAAGACACAACGAGGTCAATGACATCATCAAGAGAAGCCTCGTCTCAGCTAGGTGCCCAGCGGAGAGAGAACCTCGCATCCTAGGTCCAAAACCCGGATTTCCCCGCACTTCGCCCTGATGGTATCATCATATACTCATGGAAGGAGGGTAGACAGTTAGTGTGGGACTACACATGTGTATCCACCCTGGCTGACACCTATGTACATTTCTAAGCTGATCAAGCAGGTGGGGCGGCCAACCACAGGGAAACAGCAAAATCACTCAAGTACAGACGACTGGAAGGTCAATACCTCTTTGTTCCCATAGCGTCTGAGACGCATGGCCCATGGGGCAAGAGTGCCTTGGGATTTCTCAAGGAACTGGGTTCCAAGCTCATTGGCGTCACCAGAGACCCAAGGGCTTCCAGTTTTTTGTTTCAGCGCCTCACTGTGGCGATCCAGAGGGGAAATGCTTGCTGTGTCCTCGGTTCCTGTCCGGAAGCGGAGGAGTTTCAAGAGATCCATAACCTTTAGGCATTTGTCTTGTATGTTTTGTAACCTTTAAATACACAATTAAGAAAAAAAAAAAAAAAAAGGGTGGTACGAGAAAAGCACACAGAAACTGTATTGAAGGAGACCTACATTCCCTCCAATGCGTTATGTGGGGTTTTCTCCGAGGCTATGGGTCCCCCTTCTTCCAGCCAGAGGTGGTACTCCCTTCCTATATATTATATATGTTGTATCTAGTAGCCAGAACGTCGAACTCGGCGTACCATGCAAGGCTCGATTTGCCTAATAAGTCAAGTTTTCCTGAATTTATATATTTTTCAATATTTTTTTCTGGCTACTAGGTGCGACATATATATATATATATATATATATATATATATATATATATATATATATTATTAAATATGACCGAAAAAGTAAGATTAATAATTCTAACACGAATTTTCTCAATCTTTCGTACATTACGCTTCACTGTTGGAGGTAAATCAAAAATCACTTCTCCAAAATTCATTTTTATTTCTAGTCTGACGCGACACGGGCGCGTTTCGTAAAACTTATTACATTTTCAAAGACTTCACAAATACACAACTGATTAGAACTTACGTCTCTCTGATATTATATCTACATTTGAGTGAGGTGGGAAGGATGATGTGGCATTAACACAAGACAGAACAGGGGATATTAATAGGGTATTAAAAGTATCAACACAAGACAGAACAGAAAACAATGGGTATTGAATAGAAGTGTTTGTAGAAAGCCTATTGGTCCATATTTCTTGATGCTTCTATATTGGAGCGGAGTCTTGAGGTGGGTAGAATATAGTTGTGCAATAATTGGCTGTTGATTGCTGGTGTTGACTTCTTGATGTGTAGTGCCTCGCAAACGTCAAGCCGCCTGCTATCGCTGTATCTATCAATGATTTCTGTGTTGTTTACTAGGATTTCTCTGGCGATGGTTTGGTTATGGGAAGAGATTATATGTTCCTTAATGGAGCCCTGTTGCTTATGCATCGTTAAACGCCTAGAAAGAGATGTTGTTGTCTTGCCTATATACTGGGTTTTTTGGAGCTTACAGTCCCCAAGTGGGCATTTGAAGGCATAGACGACGTTAGTCTCTTTTAAAGCGTTCTGTTTTGTGTCTGGAGAGTTTCTCATGAGTAGGCTGGCCGTTTTTCTGGTTTTATAGTAAATCGTCAGTTGTATCCTCTGATTTTTGTCTGTAGGGATAACGTTTCTATTAACAATATCTTTCAGGACCCTTTCCTCCGTTTTATGAGCTGTGGAAAAGAAGTTCCTGTAAAATAGTCTAATAGGGGGTATAGGTGTTGTGTTAGTTGTCTCTTCAGAGGTTGCATGGCTTTTCACTTTCCTTCTTATGATGTCTTCGATGAAACCATTGGAGAAGCCGTTATTGACTAGAACCTGCCTTACCCTACAGAGTTCTTCGTCGACTTGCTTCCATTCTGAGCTGTGGCTGAGAGCACGGTCGACGTATGCGTTAACAACACTCCTCTTGTACCTGTCGGGGCAGTCGCTGTTGGCATTTAGGCACATTCCTATGTTTGTTTCCTTAGTGTAGACTGCAGTGTGGAAACCTCCGCCCTTTTCCATGACTGTTACATCTAGAAAAGGCAGCTTCCCATCCTTTTCCGTCTCGTAAGTGAAACGCAGCACGGAACTCTGCTCAAATGCCTCCTTCAGCTCCTGCAGATGTCTGACATCAGGTACCTGTGTAAAAATGTCGTCAACATACCTGCAGTATATGGCCGGTTTCAAGTTCATGTCGACTAAGACTTTTTGCTCGATGGTACCCATGTAGAAGTTTGCAAACAGGACACCTAGGGGAGAACCCATGGCGACCCCATCTACTTGCTTATACATGTGCCCATCCGGGCTCAAGAAGGGTGCCTCTTTAGTACAAGCTTGGAGTAGTTTCCTCAGAATACTTTCTGGCATGTCAAGAGGAGTACAGGCTGGATCACGATACACTCTGTCGGCTATCATTCCGATTGTCTCGTCCACAGGTACGTTGGTAAACAGCGATTCTACGTCCAACGAGGCTCTTATCCCTGTGGCCCGTGTGCCCCGCAGTAAGTCCACAAATTCCTTTGGAGACTTCAGGCTGAAGGCGCAAGGAACATAAGGAGTCAGCAGGCCGTTGAGTCGCTTCGCCAGTCTGTACGTGGGTGTGGGTATCTGGCTAATGATTGGCCGAAGTGGGTTTCCAGGCTTGTGCGTCTTGACATTTCCATACGCATATCCAGGTTTATATTCCCCAATGATCTTTGGCAGGTGGAGTCCGGATTTCTTGGCGTTCACAGTTTCGATCAGTTTGTTGACCTTTGCTTTTAATTCGGCTGTAGTGTCCTTCGTTACCCTTTGGAACTTAGTTTGGTCAGAGAGTATGATGTTCATTTTCGCCAGATATTCGTCTTTTTTAAGAATGACATATATTGGCGACTTGTCACCTCTCCTGACAACTATCTCCTTGTTCTCACGAAGGCTTTTAGCTGCCGCTTTAAGCTCGGGGGACAGTATGGTGCTTCTGTAGTTGCCTCGATTCTTTCCTCCTTCTGCAATAAGTTCTGCTTGTAAGGTATCTTTGGTAGTGACCTTCTTTTGTGTCTCGAGGTCGAATATGTCGTCCAACAGAATTTCCAACTCTACTTTCCGGGCCATTTCAACTCTGTAGGGTAAGGCAGGTTCTAGTCAATAACGGCTTCTCCAATGGTTTCATCGAAGACATCATAAGAAGGAAAGTGAAAAGCCATGCAACCTCTGAAGAGACAACTAACACAACACCTATACCCCCTATTAGACTATTTTACAGGAACTTCTTTTCCACAGCTCATAAAACGGAGGAAAGGGTCCTGAAAGATATTGTTAATAGAAACGTTATCCCTACAGACAAAAATCAGAGGATACAACTGACGATTTACTATAAAACCAGAAAAACGGCCAGCCTACTCATGAGAAACTCTCCAGACACAAAACAGAACGCTTTAAAAGAGACTAACGTCGTCTATGCCTTCAAATGCCCACTTGGGGACTGTAAGCACCAAAAAACCCAGTATATAGGCAAGACAACAACATCTCTTTCTAGGCGTTTAACGATGCATAAGCAACAGGGCTCCATTAAGGAACATATAATCTCTTCCCATAATCAAACCATCGCCAGAGAAATCCTAGTAAACAACACAGAAATCATCGATAGATACAGCGATAGCAGGCGGCTTGACGTTTGCGAGGCACTACACATCAAGAAGTCAACACCAGCAATCAACAGCCAATTATTGCACAACTATATTCTACCCACCTCAAGACTCCGCTCCAATATAGAAGCATCAAGAAATATGGACCAATAGGCTTTCTACAACACTTCTATTCAATACCCATTGTTTTCTGTTCTGTCTTGTGTTGATACTTTTAATACCCTATTAATATCCCCTGTTCTGTCTTGTGTTAATGCCACATCATCCTTCCCACCTCACTCAAATGTAGATATAATATCAGAGAGACGTAAGTTCTAATCAGTTGTGTATTTGTGAAGTCTTTGAAAATGTAATAAGTTTTACGAAACGCGCCCGTGTCGCGTCAGACTAGAAATAAAAATGAATTTTGGAGAAGTGATTTTTGATTTACCTCCAACAGTGAAGCGTAATGTACGAAAGATTGAGAAAATTCGTGTTAGAATTATTAATCTTACTTTTTCGGTCATATTTAATAATATATGTCTACAAGGAAAGACTGCTACCAAAATATACTAATATATATATATATATATATGTATATATATATATATATATATATATGTCGTACCTAGTAGCCAGAACGCACTTCTCAGCCTACTATGCAAGGCCCGATTTGCCTAATAAGCCAAGTTTTCCTGAATTAATATATTTTCTCTAATTTTTTTTCTTACTGAAATGATAAAGCTGCCCATTTCATTATGTATGAGGTCAATTATTTTTTATTGGAGTTAAAATTAACTTAGATATATGACCGACCCTACCTAACCTACCTAACCTAACCTAACCTATCTTTATAGGTTAGGTTAGGTTAGGTAGCCGAAAATGTTAGGTTAGGTTAGGTTAGGTAGGTTAGGTAGTCGAAAAAGCATTAGTTCATGAAAACGTGGCTTATTAGGCAAATCGGGCCTTGCATAGTAGGCTGAGAAGTGCGTTCTGGCTACTAGGTACGACATATATATATATATATATATATATATATATATATATATATATATATATATATATATATATATATATATATATATATATGTCGCACCTAGTAGCCAGAACACACTTCTCGGCCTACTATTTTGTACTTTGGTTTGTGTCTGAACTATATAGTTCCACTTTGCAGTACGAACTTAGAAGGAAGTATTGGGTCAAAGTTCCTTTCGCATTCAGAACTGTGTTGTACGTTCGTGACTCGTACAGCCATTCTCGTCACAGTGTTGACACTCTCTGCATCCCTAAGCCATCGTTCAAAGTCCACGATTAACTGCTCGGGTAGTTATGTGCTCCTCTCAACGCACTGCCACCCATTGAGGGTGTGGACACAATGCGACCCAAACGTCTAAAGATTTGGGCTACTCCTCCTGACGGTCATGCTTTCGGGAAAGCGATATTCTGAAGGTCCTGAAGGACGTTACCAGCATCACACCCACTGACATTCGTCAGGAAGGTGATGATATCGTGCTCTTCTTTCATGTGAGGAAGAACTAGAAAAACTCTTGATAAATGATGCCATACTTCGCAAGGAGCACCACCTACATCCACACTTCTCACCTCAGATCCTGGTCGGGAGAACTGTTTTTACCAGCAGGACGAGCCAGTGGATCGCTGACCGACCGCAACATAAGATCATGAACAATTTTGAGGACGAAAATCCGAACGTAGGTGTATTCAACCTAGAGTTCTGCAACACTGACAAGTCATCAATGAAGATTACTTTCACCACCATAGCTGCAGTCACCCAGGCTGGCTCACAAGGTTTCTACTGCTTCGGTTTACAAATTCAACCCCACCAAGTGAAAAAGGAATGATACCATGAGCTCCAGCAGTGCGTCAAGTGCTACGAGCTCTCCCACCCCACCAACAAGTGTCAGCACCCCATCCAGAAATGCAGCCTGTGCGAACTGGACCATCACTACTCCGCATGCAAGGCAACAAGAACACATTGCTGTTTGCTCTGCGATGGCAATTTTCTTCCGCTGCCCCTGCAAACAGGAAAACATAAGTCCCAGGTTGAAGTCAAGAGGAACAACCCTTCTACCTCAGCGACCAGAGCCCCAGGCGCTCAACCCACCACCTCAGTTCCCACTAACCCACAGAAGACTTTCCAGTCTTAACAAATAGTGGCTCCTCCCACCAGGCGACCCCAGTCTTAACAATGCCCCACAGGCTCGTTCGCAGCCCCCTGCATCACGTGCAGGCATTATCCCTGGTCTTATTAGGCAACCACTCTTTTGTAAGTGAACTGAACGCATCAACTTAGCCAATGGCCTGGACCGCATCATAGCCTCTGGGTGCAAGTTTCAATGCCTCCACTACCACTCCAGAGACTACCACCAGGACGATCACGAGGTCGATTTCAACACATTCTTCAGACTACCCATGCCAAAACTACCGGTCGGCACAAACAGAGATGTTTCCCTCTCAAGCTCCCATCACTCCTACCATCACCATCTCAGCAATAGCGCTAGCAGACGTGCTGTCTATAAATAATAACAGCACCACCAACGCTCCTGAAATAGTTCTATCACCAATTCACGACATCTAAGCATACCTCAGGCTGCGAGACTAAAGGGGAAACACCAACTACGGATGTTATGCACTCCTCAGACAAGAAAATTATAGTACGATCTCCACCGCCGCACCACAAATACGACACCTATCCGGTACAAGACCCTGTCATGGAGGCCCACTCACTATACTCCAACGACAGCATGGCTCAGCCGAAGTCTAAGGCAAAGAAAAAACGGAAGACCTAGAGGCCTATACTAACCCCATCAGCTTCATAACTGGTACAGCCAGCCCTCCAGGGCTGAAATCCACCATGAAGACTCCCCCCCCCCTTCCCCATCCATTCCTGATCTCTAGTATCAGCTGTGGATATAGATAATGGCTCCAAAGAGCCACTTACGGGCACAACATAGCCCGTGCTACTTGGAACTTTTTGTTCTAATAGTAGCTGACTCTAAAACAACAACAACAACAACATTCTCAGGTAGGAACTCCTTTTTCAACTTTGGTTCAAACTTGACGTCTGGATATCTCCTCCGCCAGGTAGCAGCCGGATCGCATCCAGTTTTGTGATTTTGGTTTGATACTGCCGTTTTAAAATTCCTCTTCATCGGTCAGGTTGTACGACGCCTGACGCACATATTGCCTTAGGTCACGGGATTGTTGATAGGTATTTTTTACGTGTTCTGGCTGGTTCTACCGGCGGGGGTGACGGTGTTCGGCTCCGGCTTGGCTGAGAGGTGCTAGGAGTTTGTGGGTCTTGGTGGGTTCCTGGTGTGCCCTCAGCCGTGGTGGGTGACCAGCTTCTGCTCCATCAGAGGGCACCGGATGGACTATTGCGTTTTAGCTGGGGGCCGAGTTTTTGGTTATGTTACCCAGTGTTCTCTGTGTGGGGCGGGGCCGGTGCTTGTCACCGTGGGCGACTCATCGGGCTCCCCAATCATCTGCCTCGCTGCGTTTCTTTGCCGCGAGGCATATTAGTTTTCCAGTGATTGGCGTCGCTCGTTTTGCGATTCGGCTTGGCGATGAACCCTTCACGGGTACGCCGGGGTGCGTCCGATTCCACGATCGTCGTCGGCCCTAAATAAACAACAATAATAATAACTGCTCAGGTAGGAGTTTACTATTCTTTCACAGACCACAAGGAATGGTAACTCTGCAGTTAATTTCCGAAACAACAGTAGGATATCTCTTGCCCTTTTGCTCACTAGTAGAGTAATACTCACTAGAGTACCTGGTACAGACTACACGTATCTCAGTTTACTGCCTCGACACATTAATTATTTTGTTTCACCAAGTCCTTATTTAGCATGCAAATAATCCCCAAAAGAACTTAGGTACCAAACCTATCCTACACCTAACTAAATACAAATGTTCAGTATATAATAATATTATTTTATATATGAGAACAAACTTATTTTAATTCACAATGTGTAACAATTGATGAATGCTTCTTGAGGGACGGCCGCTGCTTTAACGAGCCTGACTTGGAGACTGCCTGGGTGCAAACTGTCAAAACCCCCGTGAGTTCATCCTGGAGAAAGTCAATGAACAACCTCAAAGAAACTTAAAAGCAGCCTAACGGGTTTCTTGTCCTTGCCAATGGGAGTCAATAACTAAATTGTAAGCCCAATCCTTTCTGTGCAGATAAAGGAAGATGCAATAAATCAACCAAGCGACTACGAGGTGGTGGATTTCATGTGGAATTACTTCAAGAGCCTCATTGGTAAGGGCGAGGCGTCTTGTGAGCCCACCTCGTTAACCACCACAAGCACCGGCAACGCAGGCCAAGACATCCAAGACAACGTCACCGTCCAGGAGTTCCCAGATAAAGTCAACAAGTAAGGTTCCTCAGCCAGTTAACAACGTGTCACAGAGTTAACGAGTAAGGTGTCACACACAGATAATAAGTAAAGTGTCATAGACAGTTAATAAGTAAGATTCCTCAGGCAGTTAAAAAGAAAGGTGTTACAGTTAATAACTAAAGTGTCACAGACTGTTAATGCGGTGTCACACAGTTAATAAGGTGTCACAGACAGTTAACAAGTAAGGTGTTACAGAGAGATAAGAAGTCAAGTGCCATAGACAGTTAATAAGACATTTAAGTTAATAAATGTGCCACGCTCAGTTAATAAGTAAAGTGCCAGAGTCAGTAATAAGTAAGGTGCCACAAAAAGTTAAAATTATAAAGTGCCACAGTCGGTTAACAAGTAAGGTGCCAGAGTCAGTTAATAAGTAAGGTGCCATAGACAGTGGTACCTTACTTTTGATTAATTAATCAACAGTAGGGTGCCAGTCATTAATTAACAATTAAGGTCAATCCGGCAGTTAACAAGATTCCTCAGACAGATAAGAAAGTTCTTCAGGCAGATACCAAGGTCCATCAGGCAGTTAACAAGGTTCCTTAGGCAGTTAACAAGGTTCCTCAGGCAGTTAACATGGTTCCTCAGACAGTTAACAGGGTTCGTCAGACAGTTAACAGGGTTCCTCAGACAGTTAACAAGGTTCCTCAGACAGTTACCAAGGTTCTTCAGGCAGTTAACAAGGTTCATCAGGTAGTTAACAAGGTTCTTCAGGCAGTTAACAGGGTTCCTCAGCCAGTTAACAAGGTTCCTCAGACAGTTAACACGGTTCCTCAGACAGTTAACAGGGTTCGTCAGGCAGTTAACAAGGTTCCTCAGGCAGTTAACAAGGTTCCTCAGACAGTTAACAAGGTTCCTCAGGCAGGAAACAAGGTTCCTCAGGCAGTTAACAAGGTTCCTCAGACAGTTAACAAGGTTCCTCAGGCAGTTAACAAGGTTCCTCAGGCAGTTAACAAGGTTCCTCAGACAATTAACAGGGTTCCTCAGACAGTTAACAAGGTTCCTCAGACAGTTAACAAGGTTTCTCATATAGTTAACAAGATTCTTTAGGCAGTTAACAAGGTTCCTCAGGCAGTTAACAAGGTTACTCAGACAGTTAACAAGGTTCCTCAGGCAGTTAACAAGGTTCTTCAGGCAGTTAACAAGGTTCCTCAGTCAGTTAACAAGGTTCCTCAGACAGTTTACAAGGTTCCTCAGACAGTTAACAAGGTTCCTCAGACAGTTAACAAGGTTCCTCAGACAGTTAACAAGATTCTTCAGGCAGTTAACAAGGTTCCTCAGTCAGTTAACAGGGTTCCTCAGGCAGTTAACAAGGTTCCACAGACAGTTAACAAGGTTCCTCAGGCAGTTAACAAGGTTCCCCAGGCAGTTAACAAGGTTACTCTGACAGTTAACAGGGTTCCTCAGACAGTAAACAGGGTTCCTCAGACAGTTAACAAGGTCTTTCAGGCAGTTAACAAAGTTCTTCAGGCAGTTAACAAGGTCCTTCAGGCAGTAAACAAGGTTCCTCAGGCAGTTAACAAGGTTCCTCTGACAGTTAACAGGGTTCCTCAGACAGTTAACAGGGTTCCTCAAACAAGGTCTTTCAGGCAGTTAACAAGGTTCTTCAGGCAGTTAACAAGGTTCTTCAGGCAGTAAACAAGGTTCCTCAGACAGTTAACAAGGTTCCTCAGACAGTTAACAAGGTTCCTCAGACTGTTAACAAAGTTCCTCAGGCAGTTAACAATGGATAATTACCAACGACCTATGATAACTTCATCCGATGTGTTCACCAAACTAATAACGCTCACCTGAATCTGCCTGGAAGCCAATATCATTATCTAGTTACCTCGTTAGGGGGCTGGGATGCCGGCTTCTTGTCAAAGTCCCCCCCCCCCCAGGCTGCGGACCCTTTGATAAGTTTCTCGTTCCTCTCCCGTTCGAGACCATTAGACCCTTAGGTGCCTTTAGGTAAGATCAGTTATACAAACCCCATAAGAGTAATAAGTATGGGTATATGTACTAAATGGACCATTGGTCAACAAATGTTGTTTGTTCACTACAATGTTGGGTGTTTGTAGTTCCACCACCTCCCACCACCACAGCAACACGGAACCCCCGCTCACCTTCTACCCCAGCAACAGGGAACCCCCGCTCACCCTCTACCCCAGCAACAGGGAACCCCCGCTAGCCCACCACCCCAGCAACAGGGAACCCCCGCTCACCCACCACCCCAGCAACAGGGAACCCCCGCTCACCCACCACCCCAGCAACAGGGAACCCTCACTTACCCACCACCCCAGCAACAGGGAACCCCCGCTCACCCACCACTCTAGCAACAAGGAACCCCCGCTCACCCACCACCCCAGCAACAGGGAACCCTCACTTACCCACCCCCAGCAACAGGGAACCCCCGCTCACCCACCACTCTAGCAACAGGGAACCCCCGCTCACCCACCACCCCAGCAACAGGGAACCCCCGCTCACCCACCACCCCAGCAACAGGGAACCCCCGCTCACCCACCACCCCAGCAACAGGGAACCCCCCTCACCCACCACCCCAGCAACAGGGAACCCCCGCTCACCCACCACCCCAGCAACAGGGAACCCCCGCTCACCCACCACCCCAGCAACAGGGAACCGCTCACCCACCACCCCAGCACAGGGAACCCCCCCTCACCCACCACCCCAGCAGCAGGGAACCCTCATTCACCCACCACCCAGCAACAGGGAACCCCCGCACACCCACCACCCCAGCAGCAGGGAACCCCCGCTCACCCACCACCCCAGCAACAGGGAACCCCCGCTCACCCACCACCCCAGCAGCAGGGAACCCCCGCTCACCACCACCCCAGCAACAGGGAACACGCACTCACCAACCACCCCAGCAGCAGGGAACCCCCGCTTACCCACCACCCCAGCAGCAGGGAACCCTCACTCACCCACCACCCCAGCAACAGGGAACCCCCGCTCACCCACCACCCCAGCAGCAGGGAACCCGCACTCACCCACCACCCCAGCAGCAGGGAACCCCCGCTTACCCACCACCCCAGCAGCAGGGAACCCTCACTCACCCACCACCCCAGCAACAGGGAACCCCCGCACACCCACCACCCCAGCAACAGGGAACCCCCGCTCACCCACCACCCCAGCAACAGGGAACCCCCGCTCACCCACCACCCCAGCAGCAGGGAACCCGCACTCACCCACCACCCCAGCAACAGGGAACCCCCCGCACACCCACCACCACAGCAACAGGGAACCCCCGCTTACCCACCACCCCAGCAGCAGGGAACCCTCACTCACCCACCACCCCAGCAGCAGGGAACCCCCGCTTACCCACCACCCCAGCAGCAGGGAACCCCCGCTCACCCACAACCCCAGCAGCAGGGAACCCCCGCTTACCCACCACCCAAGCAACAGGGAACCCCCGCTCACCCACCACCCCAGCAGCAGGGAACCCGCACTCACCCACCACCCCAGCAACAGGGAACCCCCGCTCACCCACCACCCCAGCAGCAGGGAACCCCCGCTTACCCACCACCCCAGCAGCAGGAAACCCCCGCTCTCCCACCACGCCAGCAGCAGGGAACCCGCACTCACCCACCACCCCAGCAGCAGGGAACCCCCGCTTACCCACCACCCCAGCAACAGGGAACCCCCGCTCACCCACCACCCCAGCAGCAGGGAACCCGCACTCACCCACCACCCCAGTACCCCAGCAGCAGGGAACCCGCACTCACCCACCACCCCAGCAGCAGGGAACCCCCGCTTACCCACCACCCCAGCAACAGGGAACCCCCGCTCACCCACCACCCCAGCAGCAGGGAACCGCACTCACCCACCACCCCAGCAACAGGGAACCCCCGCTCACCCACCACCCCAGCAGCAGGGAATCCCCGCTTACCCACCACCCCAGCAGCAGGGAACCCCCGCTTACCCACCACCCCAGCAGCAGGGAATCCCCGCTTACCCACCACCCCAGCAGCAGGGAACCCCCGCTTACCCACCACCCCAGCAACAGGGAACCCCCGCACTCACCCACCACCCCAGCAGCAGGGAATACTCGCTTACCCACCACCCCAGCAGCAGGGAACCCCCGCACACCCACCACCCCAGCAACAGGGAACCCGCACTCACCCACCACCCCAGCAACAGGGAACCCGCACTCACCCACCACCCCAGCAGCAGGGAACCCGCACTCACCCACCACCCCAGCAACAGGGAACCCCCGCTCACCCACCACTCCAGCAACAGGGAACCCCCGCTTACCCACCACCCTAGCAGCAGGGAACCCCCGCTTACCCACCACCCCAGCAGCAGGGAATCCCCGCTTACCCACCACCCCAGCAGCAGGGACCCCCGCTTACCCACCACCCCAGCAACAGGGAACCCCCGCTCACCCACCACCCCAGCAACAGGGAACCCGCACTCACCCACCACCTCAGCAGCAGGGAACCCCCGCTCACCCACCATCCCAGCAACAGGGAACCCCCGCTCACCCACCACCCCAGCAACAGGGAACCCGCACTCACCCACCACCCCAGCAGCAGGGAACCCCCGCACACCCACCACCCCAGCAACAGGGAACCTGCACTCACCCACCACCCCAGCAGAAGGGAACCCCCGCACACCCACCACCCCAGCAACAGGGAACCCGCACTCACCCACCACCCCAGCAGCAGGGAACCCCTGCTCACCCACCACCCCAGCAGCAGGGAACCCCCGCTCACCCACCACCCCAGCAACAGGGAACCCGCACTCACCCACCACCCCAGCAGCAGGGAACCCCCGCTCACCCACCACCCCAGCAGCAGGGAACCCCCGCTCACCCACCACCCCAGCAGAAGGGAACCCTGCTCACCCACTTGTCGTGCTGCAGGTTCCTGGACTACGTCAACACTGTGTACTTCGATGGCAGTCTGGACACCAACAGCAAAGACGCCCTCAAGACCTCCATGTACAGGAGCTCTGCACCTCGCCAGGGCAGCGGAATCCGCGGTGCAAGGTACACCAGGGGCTGTATACCAGGGACTGTACACCAGGGGCTGTATACCAGGGACTGTACACCAGGGACTGTACACCAGGGACTGTACACCAGGGGCTGTATACCAGGGACAGTACACCAGGGACTGTACACCAGGGTCTGTACACCAGGGACTGTACACCAGGGGCTGTACACCAGGGACTGTACACAAGGGGCTGTATACCAGGGACTGTACACCAGGGACTGTACACCAGGGACTGTACACCAGGGCCTGTACACCAGGGGCTGTACACCAGGGTCTGTACATCAGGGGCTGTACACCAGGGACTGTACACCAGGGACTGTACACCAGGGACTGTACACCAGGGTCTGTACACCAGGACTGTACACCAGGGACTGTACACCAGGGACTGTACACCAGGGCCTGTACACCAGGGCCTGTATACCAGGGTCTGTACATCAGGGGCTGTACACCAGGGCCTGTACACCAGGGACTGTACACCAGGGTCTGTACACCAGGGGCTGTATACCAGGGACTGTACACCAGGGACTGTATACCAGGGTCTGTACATCAGGGGCTGTACACCAGGGCCTGTACACCAGGGCCTGTACACCAGGGGCTGTATACCAGGGACTGTACACCAGGGACTGTACACAAGGGACTGTACACCAGGGTCTGTACACCAGGGCCTGTACACCAGGGGCTGTACACCAGGGTCTGTACACCAGGGACTGTACACCAGGGGCTGTACACCAGGGCCTGTACACCAGGGACTGTACACCAGGGGCTGTACACCAGTGATTGTACACCAGGGACTGTACATCATGGGCTGTACACCAGTGATTGTACACCAGGGACTGTACACCAGGGTCTGTACATCAGGGGCTGTATACCAGGGACTGTACACCTGGGACTGTACACCAGGGGCTGTACACCAGGGGCTGTACACCAGTGATTGTACACCAGGGACTGTACACCAGGGTCTGTACACCAGTGATTGTACACCAGGGACTGTACATCAGGGGCTGTACCCAAGTGATTGTACACCAGGGACTGTACACCAGGGTCTGTACATCAGGGGCTGTACACCAGGGCCTGTACACCAGGGGCTGTACACCAGGGTCTGTACACCAGGGGCTGTACACCAGGGACTGTACATCAGGGGCTGTACACTAGGGGCTGTACACCAGGGACTGTACACCAGGGGCTGTACACCAGTGATTGTACACCAGGGACTGTACACCAGGGGCAGTACACCAGTGATTGTACACCAGGGACTGTACATCAGGGGCTGTACACCAGGGACTGTACACCAGGGTCTGTACATCAGGGGCTGTACACCTGGGCCTGTACACCAGGGGCTGTACACCAGGGTCTGTACACCAGGGGCTGTACACCAGGGACTGTACATCAGGGGCTGTACACCAGGGGCTGTACACCAGGGACTGTACACCTGGGTCTGTACACCAGGGGCTGTACACCTGGGACTGTACACCAGGGGCTGTACACCAGGGACTGTACACCAGGGTCTGTACACCAGGGACTGTACACCAGGGGCTGTACACCAGGGGCTGTACACCACCTAGGGGCTGTACACCAAGGGCTGTACACCAGGGACTGTACACCAGGGGCTGTACACTAGGGACTGTACACCAGGGCCTGTACACCAGGGACTGTACACCAGGGGCTGTACACCAGTGATTGTACACCAGGGGCTGTACACCAGGGGCTGTACACCAGTGATTGTAGACCAGGGACTGTACACCAGGGCCTGTACACCAGGGGCTGTACACCAGGGACTGTTCACCAGGGTCTGTACAACAGGGACTGTACACCAGAGACTGTACACCAGGGACTGTACACCAGGGGCTGTACACCAGGGGCTGTACACCAGGGACTGTACACCAGGGACTGTACAACAGGGACTGTACACCAGGGACTGTACACCAGGGTCTGTACACCAGGGTCTGTACACCAGGGGCTGTACACCAGGGTCTGTACACCAGGGTCTGTACACCAGGGTCTGTACACCAGGGTCTGTACACCAGGGACTGTACACAAGGTACTCTCAAAAAATAATTAAAATACTCCTCTAAATTTCAGGGACATGTGAATCGTTGCTGCTTTAGAGGTAGAGTCTTAGTTCCCTACTGCCCCCAGCACCATGGTGGTCCCCCTGCAACACTTGGGACCACTACTGCCTCCAGCACCATGGTGGTCCCCCTGCAACACTTGGGACCACTACTGCCTCCAGCACCATGGTAGTCCCCCTGCAACACTTGGGACCACTACTGCCTCCAGCACCATGGTGGTCCCCCTGCAACACTTGGGACCACTACTGCCTCCAGCACCATGGTGGTCCCCCTGCAACACTTGGGACCACTACTGCCTCCACCACCATGGTGGTCCCCCTGCAACACTTGGGACCACTACTGCCTCCACCACCATGGTGGTCCCCCTGCAACACTTGGGACCACTACTGCCTCCAGCACCATGGTGGTCCCCCTGTAACACTTGGGACCACTACTGCCTCCAGCACCATGGTGGTCCCCCTGCAACACTTGGGACCACTACTGCCTCCAGCACCATGGTGGTCCCCCTGCAACACTTGGGACCACTACTGCCTCCACCACCATGGTGGTCCCCCTGCAACACTTGGGACCACTACTGCCTCCACCACCATGGTGGTCCCCCTGCAACACTTGGGACCACTCCTCATCATATGTCATTGGTGATCACCTTAGAGATAATATTATATGGTGATGGGTTGACTGGAGTGCATCCAAACTTTTTGACGACCACCATCCGTCCTCATTAACCGTACCTCTTATAGCCACCCTGCTAAGATTGCACTCAATGTGAACTTTTGCACTTAAAATATAATGTTTGGTTCTATTGATTTGGAAAAGGGCCGAGGAAAGAAGACAAGATTCCACCATCCATCATTAAGTCCAATTTAGAACATATTCATTTATGCATAAAGTTGTGCAAATTTGGCTACAGTTTTATCTCTAGGCCAAAAAAATGTTAAGTTCTTGTTATGGTTAGGCTCTTGTTGATTTTCATAGGCCCATTGTCTGCTAATACTAATAATAATACGTGTTTTTTTCGGTACAATGGTTTGTTTTGAACGTTGTCCACAGTTGCTATAGGTACAGTTAGTTTAGCTGGACGGGGTGTGAGAATCCAATGTTTTAGTGTGAGTTAATGAGTTGTGTTAATTGTGTTACCACCATCTCTGGCAAGTGCTGATCACTCCTGAGAGCCAGTGAGGTCCAACTCGGACAGTCCTGACCAATCACCTGCCAGTGTGGCCCAGCATTATCAGCTATATTAACAATGTCATTATAGGAGGCTGCAAGATGTCAATAATCTTCACGGTTGTATATAAGTAATTACATACTCGCCTTTCATTGTGGTTTTTCAGCATTAATGTGATCAGCATCATAGATCTATACATATATATATATATATAATATATATATATATATATATATATATATATATATATATATATATATAATATATATATATATATATAAATGCAGATATTTCTATTTCAATTAGTAAACATATATAATCACAAATATTAGTTTTTCATTGTAATGATGAGTTACTTATAATTGGTATAAATATATTGAACTGTTTTCATGTTTTTTTATCTACTTTATATTTTTGGTTGGTATAATGATCATAGTACAGCATACCTGTGCTTAACTTATTGTAATAATCCGCCCAACTATTCCCCCTTCTCTCACTCAATACCCCAGCTTAACAACGCTTGCACTGTGACCCCTCACTGACCTACCAGCTAATATTAGATCTGAAATATTAAATGAAGGGGGAGCAACAGATGAAGGGATTATTGAATTTAATTATAATGAATAAAAAACTTAACCACCTCCCTGACCTCTGAATGCATCTATTACTGATCTCCCAGGAAGGACAGAAATCAATAATCATGAACTCAAGGGCATAGGAACCTTGGCAGATAATGCTTGGGGAATAATTATATCAATCTTTTAATTTACTTATTGAGAATATAGGTACTTCAAATACAGCACATGAATACCACATATAAAAAGAACACATTATTAATAAAAGTGGGTAAACTAAATACTACTAATCCAATATTCACTTTATTTAAAAGACATGTATATTTATTGCAAAATTAAGAAATATACCTTACTCTAATTAAACATCCCTAAGAGGCAAATGGTCTGAGACTACTGAATGACACGGATTTTCAAGTTCACAATACCTTAACTGCAGTACCGGCCACGGGTGTTGAGTGGCTGTCCTCCAGGTTGTTGGACCTGTAGCCAAGTTCCACACCAGACACACTGACTATAATTTCTTTTGACTACCCCAGGGAGGCCTATTGCTTTCCTCATAAGCTTGGCACCAGCTAGGAGCCTATCAATTCAAACCAAGGCACCATTGTCCAAGCCTGGAGGCTTGGACAATGGTGCCTGGTCCTACCCTGGGGGACTCCTCCTCTTGAGACTTCAGTCCAATCACTTGAGCCCCCAGGCCTAATACCCTGGCACCACTAACCAATGAAACAAAAGCTCCTGCCCTTGGCCAATGAAAAGCCTGACATCAGCCCATGGGCGGTCTTCTCACGAAAACTGGAACTAAGCCGTTTCAAGCTTCGTCTCCCACTCATAGAAGAAATTTGAGAACATGGTTTATTGGCACTGAGTTTACTGCTCCTCAAATTCGTCACTGGCTATAGATAGAAGACAAGGCAGAGAGGGGAACAGTTTGGAAAGATTTTAAGGGAGACTGGGGTGACGATTGGAGAGAGGAATTAGGGGAATAGGATTGGGAGGAGGGTTTGGGGAAGGCGGGGACACTGGCCTAAAGGAAAATTTGACTCGAGTAGTTTATGACTGGAGAGGGCCAGACCGTGACAAATGGGAGGGAAGGGGGAAGGAAATAAGGAGAGGGGTGAACAAGGGAAGGTAAGACTATGAAGGCAATGGGAGCGGGGAGAAAGGGGAGAGGGGAGAAGCCATGATCTGAGCACATATCTGTTCAACTCCTTCTCTTTGGAATTAAGAAATTTGAGTGTTGATCTCTTTAAAGCACAAATTTCTTATCCTGCCTCACTATAATCATTAACTCCAAAAAAATAAATAAAAAAATATATTTAACCCAACAATATAGTGACCCAATGCCTCAAAACAAATTAAATTATCTAGCCTAACTAATTTCATAATATTTCCAAACACAAAAAATAGCAACCCAAAAGGTGTGCCTCAACATGTATGAAATACATAACACATAACAAAACAACACAACAATAAAACAGGTGGACAACTTGGATGCAGCCCTATACCCTTCCAACTACCTGGAAGACAAAACATCCTATACCTGTCCTGATATAGGAAAAATCAACTGTAAAACTTCCATACCTATCAATTTACAAGTAGCAAAATTATGGGATAGTCCTCAGCTATCAAGGTATTCCTCCTGGAATCAAAATCAACCCATCACATAAAATCGAAACATTAAAATAAACAAAAGAAATTAAGTAAAAAAAATTGTCAAACAAAAATATTCAAATAGAGGAACATTGCCTCTCAGGGTCCTAGTGTTCCACTCCACAGCTGTGGCAAGAGCCCACCACACCATATCTGGGTCCTTAAAATCTAAAGAAAACAAAAATATTGTTTTTTTTTTAAATAAATCTTCATTTCCGTGAACATGGAGACATGTCCACGGACATGTCTCTATGTCAACGGACATGTCTCTTAAAATAATCAAAATCCACTGGCTATAAGTCTCTAAAAATCCTGATATCCCAGTGTTCTTACTCAGTCCACTGCACAGTGGGTTGTTATAAGTCTCCACAAAAAATTTAATAAAAAAATATATATATATATATATATATTATATATATATATAATATATATATATATATATATATATATATATATTAATATATATATATATATATATATATATATATATATATATATATATATATATATATATATATTATATATATATATATATAATATATATAACTGAAAACTCACACCCCAGAAGTGACTCGAACCCATACTGCCAGGAGCAACGCAACTGGTATGTACAGGGACGCCTTAATCCGCTTGACCATCACGACCGGACAAAAGGAAGTGATAGCCGAAGCTATTTGAACCACTTCCCCGCCGGCACTCGGATGGTAATCTTGGGCATAGCATTTAAGGCGTTTCTGTGTGCTTTTCTCCTACCACCCCCTTCCTTTTTTTTTTTTGCTTTATTGTGTATTTAAAGGGTACAAAACATACAAGACAAATGCCTAAAGGTAATGGATCTCTTGAAGCTCCTCTTCTTCCGGACAGGAACCGAGGACGCAGCAAGCATTTCCCCTCTGGATCGCTACACTGAGACGCTGAAACAAAAAACTGGAAGCCCTTGGGTCTCTGGTGACGGCAATGAGCCTGGAACCCAATTCCTTGAGAAATCCTAAGGCACTCTTGCCCCAGGGGCCACGCGTCTCAGACGCTATGGGAACAAAGAGGTATTGACCTTCCAGTCGTCTGTACTTGAGTGATTTTGCTGTTTCCCTGTGGTTGGCCGCCCCACCTGCTTGATCAG